>NC_064621.1:532594412-532897442 GCF_023898315.1 Schistocerca nitens | reverse complement strand
CAAACGCCATACTTATATCATTGCTGAATACTTCTGTTATCTTTAGTAGTTGGTCGAGTTGTTGATTTGTTGCTGCGAGTAGTTTTAGATCATCCATGTATAGCAAATGTGTGATTTTGTGTGGGTATGTTCCAGTAATATTGTATCCATAATTTGTATTATTTAGCATGTTGGATAGTGGGTTCAGAGCAAGGCAGAACCAGAAAGGACTTAACGAGTCTCCTTGGTATATTCCACGCTTAATCTGTATTGGCTGTGATGTGATATTATCTGAATTTGTTTGGATATTAAGTGTGGTTTTCCAGTTTTTCATTACTATGTTTAAGAACTGTATCAATTTAGGATCTACTTTGTATATTTCCAATATTTGTAGTAACCATGAGTGGGGTACACTATCAAAAGCTTTTTGGTAATCAATGTATGCGTAGTGTAGAGACCTTTGTTTAGTTTTAGCTTGATATGTCACCTCTGCATCTATTATCAGTTGCTCTTTACATCCTCGCACTCCTTTGCAGCAGCCTTTTTGTTCTTCATTTATAATTTTGTTCTGTGTTGTATGTGTCATTAATTTCTGTGTAATGACTGAAGTTAATATTTTGTAGATTGTTGGTAGGCATGTTATGGGGCGATATTTAGCTGGGTTTGCTGTGTCTGCTTGATCTTTAGGTTTCAGATAAGTTATTCCATGTGTAAGTGTATCAGGGAATATGTATGGGTCTGCAATGTAACTGTTAAATAATTTAGTTAGATGTGAATGAGTTGAGGTGAACTTCTTTAGCCAGAAATTTGCTATTTTATCATTTCCAGGGGCTTTCCAATTGTGCGTAGAATTAATTGCTCGGGTGACTTCATGTTGCAAAATTATCACTTCAGGCATTTGTGGTATCATCTTGTATGTGTCTGTTTCTGCTTGTATCCACCGTGCATGCCTGTTATGTTGTACCGGGTTTGACCATATGCTGCTCCAGAAGTGTTCCATGTCTTTTATGTTTGGTGGATTGTCTATTTTTATGTGTGTGTTATCTATTGTTTGGTAAAATTTCTTTTGGTTTGTGTTGAATGTTTGGTTTTGTTTCCTTCTATTTTCACTTTTTTTGTATCTTCTAAGTCGTTTCGCCAAAGCTTGTAATTTTTGCTTCTTTTCATCTAATTGCTCTATTGCTTCTTGTTGTGAGATTTTACCTAACCTTTTTCGTTTTTTGTCTGATATTTCATTTCTTATAAATTGTGTTAACTGACCGATGTCTTTTCTCAGTTTTTCTATTCTGATCTGTAGCCTGTGTTGCCATGCTGGTTTTGTGGGTTTCTTCTGTGTGTTGGTTGGTTCTGATATCTGCCTAGTGTGTATATTTAGTGTAGTGAGTGCTCCTACATAAACCAGTAGTTGTAACTCTTCCATAGTTGTGTATTCATTTATTTTGTTGTGTATGATTGTGTTGATAGTTTTTATTGTTGTTTCGACTTGTGGGCTATTTGGTGGTCTATGCAAGAATGGTCTAATGTCTGTATTTGTGTCTTTGTATTCTATATATGTCAACTGAAATTTTTCTTCTATATCTAACATGTGTGTCACTTCGTGTTCTATTTGTGCTTGTGCTGGTGGCTGTCTTAAAATTTCGTTTTCCTCTGATTGTTTAATTGATGCGTGTTGTTCTTTGTTTGTTTGCTCTGGGATGTTTGAGTCCATTACTGTATTTTCTTCTTCTTCTAATTGCACATTATTTTGTTCCAGTATTTGTTGTACTTGTTGTTTGATGTTTTCTAATTCTGACTGGGGTATCCTGTTATTTTTTATTATTACACGAATCTGATCAGCTAGACGTTGTTCTGTTAAAAATTTTAATTCTGGGTATCTGGTAATAAATGTTGTGTATACTTGTGATCTGTATCCAGTTGTGTTGGTTCCTAGGTTTGTTGCTTGGTAATAACAGAACATGAGGTGTCGATTAACTTCATCTGACCATCTCATCCTCTGTCTTTGTTTTCCTTCTAGGGTGGTTGCAGGAAGCATATCCTGCAAAACACCTCTATTTGGATTTAAATCATTTTCCAGTTGGCTAGCAGTGTCATTACCATTGTGGGCGGGCATAGGGTTCAAGCGCCGTCCCCGACCATGACGGCGCTTGTCCGAGGCTTCTTCAGTTCTGTCCTGAACCAAGTAATCACACTAAAAGGGGGGTTAGCCCTATTAGTGGTTTGTTCTTTTCGTCGCCTTTTACGACTGGCAGAACATACCGGAGGCCTATTCTTTTCCCGGGCCTCCACGGGGTTTATTATTATTATTATTATTATTATTATTATTATTATTATTATTAACATCGTTCCCTACAACTATGCGAAAAAACCACGCCTTCACTTATTTACTCCTTCTGGATATAATTCGTGTCGCGTGTCACAGCTGCCTCATCTTATACAAAAAGACTATCATTGCGACAACGGAAGCACCAGTCCCATGTAGGTCCAATGACATATTACTTAATTTTTTTGTACCGTTGAATCTGTGGTGGAGGGGTAGAGGGGGGGATTACACTATTCTGGTTGGACGAAACCGTGGTACCTGGATTCTCTGCTGGGCAAGGGCAACACTGAGACTCGCTCTTTCTCGAAGTACATGGTATCTAATATACGTGTTCTTTTTGCTGGCTCATTCAGTATTAATGACAATGCGTTTATCTCGATAAACATGGAAGTAACGGAGTTGGGGTATGGCTGCGGTTGGAACGAGTTTTTGGGAAATACGCCTTCTTCTCTAGTAGCACTCTTCGTTAATTTTCTCCGGCTATCTACGTCTACGTGATTACTCTGCTATTCACAATGAAGTGCCTGACAGAGGGTTCAAAGAACCAACTTAAAGCTGGCTGTCTACCGGTCCACTCTCGAACTGCACGCGGGAAAAACGAGCACTTAAATTTTTCTGTTATAGCCCTGATTTCTCTTATTTTATCGTGATGTTCATTTCTCCCTATGTAGGTGGGTGCGAACAGAATATTTCGCAATTGGAGGAGAAAACGGGTGATTGAAATTTCACGAGAAGTTCCCGTCGCAACGAAAAACGCCTTTGTTTTAATGATTGTCACTCCAATTAATTATCATGTCTGTGACAGTCTGCCCTATTTCGCGATAATACAAAACGAGCCGCCCTTCTTTGAACTTTTTCGATGTCATCCGTCAGTCCCACCTGATGCGGATCCCACACCGCACAGCAATTCTCCAGAATAGGGCGGACAAGCTTGATGTAAGCAGTCTCTTTAGTACATCTGTTGCACAATTTAGGTTATTTGTAATTGTAATCCCTAAGTATTTAGTTGAACTTACAGCCTTCAGATTTGTGTGACTTATCGCGAAATCTTAATTTAGCTGATTTCTTTTAGTACTCATGTGAATAACTTTACACTTTTCCTTATCCAGGGTCAATTGCCATTTTTCGCACCACACAGATATCTTATCTAAATCATTTTGCAAGTCTTTCTGATCATCTGATGACTGTACAAGGCGGTAAATGACAGCATCATCTGCAAACAATCTAAGACGGCTACTCAGATAGTCTCCTATGTCGTTAATATATATCAGGAACAATAGAGGGCCTATATCGACAGAAAGTGCAAAATGGCTAAGCAGGGATGGCTAGAGGACAAATGTAAGGATGTAGAGGCTTGTCTCACTAGGGGTAAGATAGATACTGCCTACAGGAAAATTAAAGAGACCTTTGGAGAGAAGAGAACCACTTGTATGAATATCAAGAGCTCAGATGGCAACCCAGTTCTAAGCAAAGAAGGGAAGGCAGAAAGGTGGAAGGAGTATATAGAGGGTTTATACAAGGGCGATGTACTTGAGGACAGTATTATGGAAGTGGAAGAGGATGTAGATGAAGATGAAATGGGAGATAAGATACTGCGTGAAGAGTTTGACAGAGCACTGAAAGACCTGAGTCGAAACAAGGCCCCGGGAGTAGACAACATTCCATTAGAACTACTGATGGCCTTGGGAGAGCCAGTCATGACAAAACTCTACCATCTGGTGAGCAAGATGTATGAGACTGGCGAAATACCCACAGACTTCAAGAAGAATATAATAATTCCAATCCCAAAGAAAGCAGGTGTTGACAGATGTGAAAATTACCGAACTATCAGTTTAATAAGTCACAACTGCAAAATACTAACGCGAATTCTTTACAGACGAATGGAAAAACTGGTAGAAGCGGACCTCGGGGAAGATCAGTTTGGGTTCCGTAGAAATGTTGGAACACGTGAGGCAATACTAACCTTACGACTTATCTTAGAAGAAAGATTAAGAAAAGGCAAACCTACGTTTCTAGCATTTGTAGACTTAGAGAAAGCTTTTGACAACGTTAACTGGAATACTCTCTTTCAAATTCTGAAGGTAGCAGGGGTAAAATACAGGGAGCGAAAGGCTATTTACAATTTGTACAGAAACCAGATGGCAGTTATAAGAGTCGAGGGGCATGAAAGGGAAGCAGTGGTTGGGAAAGGAGTGAGACAGGGTTGTAGCCTCTCCCCGATGTTATTCAATCTGTATATTGAGCAAGCAGTAAAGGAAACAAAAGAAAAATTCGGAGTAGGTATTAAAATTCATGGAGAAGAAGTAAAAACTTTGAGGTTCGCCGATGACATTGTAATTCTGTCAGAGACAGCAAAGGACTTGGAAGAGCAGTTGAACGGAATGGACAGTGTCTTGAAAGGAGGATATAAGATGAACATCAACAAAAGCAAAACGAGGATAATGGAATGTAGTCAAATTAAATCGGGTGATGCTGAGGGGATTAGATTAGGAAATGAGACACTTAAAGTAGTAAAGGAGTTTTGCTATTTAGGGAGTAAAATAACTGATGATGGTCGAAGTAGAGAGGATATAAAATGTAGACTGGCAATGGCAAGGAAATCGTTTCTGAAGAAGAGAAATTTGTTAACATCGAGTATAGATTTAAGTGTCAGGAAGTCGTTTCTGAAAGTATTTGTATGGAAGTGAAACATGGACGATAACCAGTTTGGACAAGAAGAGAATAGAAGCTTTCGAAATGTGGTGCTACAGAAGAATGCTGAAGATAAGGTGGGTAGATCACGTAACTAATGAGGAGGTATTGAATAGGATTGGGGAGAAGAGAAGTTTGTGGCACAACTTGACTAGAAGAAGGGATCGGTTGGTAGGACATGTTTTGAGGCATCAAGGGATCACAAATTTAGCATTGGAGGGCAGCGTGGAGGGTAAAAATCGTAGAGGGAGACCAAGAGATGAATACACTAAACAGATTCAGAAGGATGTAGGT
Source organism: Schistocerca nitens (assembly GCF_023898315.1). Lineage (NCBI taxonomy): Eukaryota > Metazoa > Arthropoda > Insecta > Orthoptera > Acrididae > Schistocerca > Schistocerca nitens. Next base: position 532,892,158 of record NC_064621.1, on the reverse strand, counting down.
TGCAGTAGGTACTGGGAGATGAAGAAGCTTGCACAGGATAGAGTAGCATGGAGAGCTGCATCAAACCAGTCTCAGGACTGAAGACCACAACAACAACACTTCCTTGGGGAACGCCGGATATTACTTCTGTTTTACTCGATGACTTTCCGTCTATCACTACGAACTGTGACCTTTCTGATAGGAAATCACGAATCCAGTCGCACAACTGAGGCGATACTCCGTAGGCACGCAGTTTGGTTAGAAGACGCTTGTGAGGAACGGGGGAACGGAGCATTGCCAACATTCTTTCACTGCTGAGACATTCGGGAACTAATTCAAGGCACTTGCGGTCAACCTCCGCCTCCTCCGCCCCCCCCCCTCCCCATCTCCACCCTATACTGCAAAAAATCAGGCAACAAAAATTACCTCCCGAACTTCAGGATTCGAACCGGTTGAAAAAGGATGTATACGTAAAAAGTAACTCGTATGAGATCACGGGTCGGACGGGTCGAGTAGACGGTGATGATTGAACCTATAAACTTAAATCTGGTGTAATCGAGTTTAACAAACCTCAGAGTTGTAAAGGTTAGTTTCTGTGGAAGAAGGGCAGCGAACGCTGATATGATAACTGTCCTTCTAGCGGAAATTTGATCAACGGGCGTAGCGCGAGGCGAGGTGCAAAAACAACGCCTGGATGACGTCGGCGCTGACTCAACGTCACAACTCGACGGCGTCACAGCTCGCTGGCCGTCACGGAAGAGCGTGGGCAAGGCGAGTTGCAGTGGCAGTGAAGAGGGGCACTTCCTCCAAGCCGCCGTGCGGGTTGCAGCCACAACAGGCGTCACTACTGTTCGAATCGTCTGCCTACTGGAATACTTCCGAACTGCACCTTTTCCAGAGTAAATTAGTTTAATGGAATCAATTTGGGACTACGGCTCCTAAAGTACCTTAGCTGAATGTTTCTTAGTGATGCATGCAGAACAGTAACGAGATAAATTTTCAGACTTAGTACCGACGTCGATAACGCACGCTTGAGTCCTGGCGCTCGACCCGGGTATAAACAGGTTCGAATCGCGGTAGTGAAAAGCATTTTAACTGGCAGTATTTGGCCGGCATGCGGGGGGGGGGGGGGGGGGAGGCGCTGGCATGAAGTTCTCGCGAAGACACCACGAAGGTAAAATTTTAGATCACATACGGAAGTTTCCCACCAGCTGGTAAATTCGGCACACCATTCGCGGGTTGCACAGGGTCACCGACAGCTACATACCGTACCAAAGCTTGCGGTCTGTGTATGTGGATGTAGACACACTAATAGGACGAGTACTTCCTATATGCACAGGAGCAGTAGAAGAGGAAAACAGTACGAGCAGACCAAGAAAAAAGATGTTGGAGTATAGCAGTTATTTACTGATGAGAAAATTAGTATAGGACGAAAAAAGAAGTAGGGCAATATGAAAAACACTAACGACTGATAATCAGTAAAGGAAACTTAAGCGTGATGATCCGAGTTTACTTTTAATTTAGAAACCTATTTATTTTGTTACTTTACTATTTTATTCCAGGGCTGCAGTTAATGTGAGTAAACTAGATTCCTTAAGCATCAATTTAGATCGCTACTGTGACGAGAAGCGAATCAATACCCAACGACTGAAAGCCGCGCAACGACAATAATTATGTTGAAGCTTCGACAGTTGGCTGTGCAGCCACGTCTTAAGCCGTGAGAGTGGCTTCAACTTTGCGTTCTTACACAGTGAGGAAACACTAACATTTTGCGATAAACTAGGACATTTTATTTATTAATATTAACAGTTAAGATTCCACTTCTGGCATATTAAATGCTATGGGAACCAAAGTGTCATTGAAGTTCCGTTACCTTATTAATTCCACGGTGTGGTGAACTACTGAAGCCGGCAGCTGTGACGGAGCGGTTCTAGGCGCTTCAGTCCGGAACCGCCCTGCTGCTACGGTCGCAGGTTCGAATCCTGCCTCGGGCATGGATGTGTGTGATGTCCCTAGGTTAGTTAGGTTTAAGTAGTTCTAAGTCTAGGGGACTGATGACCTCAGATGTTAAGTCCCATAGTGCTTAGAGCCATTTGAACCATTTTTGAACTACTGAAATCAGGAAACAAATGACTATTACTAATTTGTCGACAATGTGCAAATCATTCCGAAGTTGTGTGAACAGTACTAGAGGTTTCTGTAAACCACCAAGCTGTTCAGTCGGCTTTAGAATGCAGTCCGAGTCGGTTCTTTCTGCAAACCATGCTATCAATGTTCAGTACCTTTTTGAGATTATTTGTATGGTTCAAATGGCTCTGAGCACTATGGGACTTAACATCTTAGGTCATCAGTCCCCTAGAGCTTAGAACTACTTAAACGCAACTAACGTAAGGACATCACACCCATCCATGCTTGAGGCAGGATTCGAACCTGCGACCGTAGCAGTCCTGCGGTTCCGGATTGAAGCGCCTAGAACCGCACGGCCACCACGGCCGGCTGTTATTTGTATCAAACCGTTTAATTGTTAACTATCTTACGGTGTTTGTTAATAAATGCATCGTGATGGGATCCAGAAATTTTTTAAAAGTATATTAGCTTTCAGCGCTTCCATTCGTTGCCGCATAGGTGGGCTGTTTGCATGTGCGAACGAATCCAATACACAGAGGGAACTGCTTCAAGTGACTACATCAGCGAACACATTTAGCAGCAGACGTGGGAGGAAATAGTATGCTTAAGTTCACTAAGATGATCCAGGAAATGGTTAACGTATACAGTTTCGAATAGGACCAGTTCTACTGCACGTCGCCTGAACCACTTTCTAAGTACTCTTAACTAGACTGAGGTTTAGTGCCACACGGGATCTTATAATGCGCCACCACTATTCATCGTCCTTGACTTAATCGAGAAGACAGTACTATCGCCGATCAGACTTCCCTCACACTAATTCGTAACTGCGAATTTTGTTTGTACGAGGGCCGTTCAATAAGTAATGCAACACATCTTTTTCTGAAAGCAGGTTGGTTTTATTCAGGATTGCAACATAATTTACTCCCCACTCTTTGGGCTACAAAACCCGATTTTTCAATATAATCTCCGTTCATTGCGGTAGGCTTACGCCACTTACTGGGAGGACCCGTATGCCCGCAGAGTACCACTTTGATGGTCGACGTCGGAGCCGAGTCTTGCAGCATCAGTAACTTCCCCATCACCCACGTTTTGCTTTCCGCGGAGTGCATCCTTCATAAGGCCAAACAGGTGGGAACTGGAAGGTGCGAGATCTAGACTACAGGGTGGAGATGGAGTTTTCTGAGCATTTCCCGTATACGCAGACATGCGTGGGCCTTGCGTTGGAGGAGGAGATGTTAGTGACGAACATGCTTAAGCCGATTCTTCAAATTCCTGAGGGATACCACAGCTGTTTTCGGCCGGACGATACGCGGGAAATGGGAGAGTTCTGTGCGACCTTGTTGCGCTGATGACAGCCGCTCGCCCAACGACTCGCAGTGCTTTTGTTCACTACCAGGTTTCCGTAGACATTCTGCGGTCTTCCCCCAAAAGAAACTCAATGACAGCTCTCTGTTTGGAGCGCACCTCAAAAACAGACGCCATTTTGAAGGCTACGTACACCATCGCCGCCTGTCGGAGCTTCATGGAACTATAAGGACTGAAGCAGAAATATTTCACAATATCCCACAATAAATTCCGAAATTTACCAATTGAAATTATCTGAGGAAAAACGTGTGTTTCATTACGTACTGAACGCCTTTTGTAGCTATACTTCTCTTTGACCACGCAACGCCGAGGGCGTCCTAGGACGACTCAGGGAAGGCATGTTGCTTACTCCCTCCCCCCCCCCCCCCTTCGAAAACAAAACTCTGCAAACCGAACTAGCATTCGAAGAAAGCCAGAATATTTGTCTACTGACGAATAGCTAATGTACTCATAGGTATCTGTCATGAAATCTCTAAGATCGCAAAATGAATTTTCGTAGCGAAGTGTGCGCTGATACGAAACTTCTTGAGAGATTAAAACTGCGTGGTGGACTAGAACGCAGGACCTTTGCTTTTCGCGGCAAGTTCTCTACTAGCTTAGCTACCCGAGCACGACTCACGACCTGGTTAGCCGAGCGGTCTCAGCGGCTGCAGTCATGGACTGTGCGGCTGGTCCCGGCGGAGGTTCGAGTCCTCCCTCGGGCATGGGTGTCAATGTTTGTGTAAGCTTAGGGACTGATGACCTTAGCAGTTAAGTCCCATAAGATTTCACACACATTTTTTGAACGACTCACGACCCGTCCACGCAGTTTAGAGGGTAGTACTTTGGATGAGGTACTGGCGGAACTCACAATGAGGGCAGGTCGTTCTCGGGTAGCTCAGTCGGCAGAGCACCTGTCCGCGAAACGCAAAGGACGTGGATTCGAGTCCTGGTGTACCACACAGCTTTCATCTGTCAGGAAGTTTCATATTAGCGTACACAGCGCGAGTGAATATTCATTCTGGAAACAATCCCCCAGGCTGTGGCTAAACTATTTCTCCTCAATATCCTTTCTTCCAGCAGTACTAGTGCTGCTAATTTCGCAGGAGAGCTGTTGTGAAGTTTCGAAGGTGGAAATGAGGTACTGGCGAAAGTGAAGCTGCGAGGGCGGGCCGTGAGTCACGCTCGGGGTGGCTGAGTTAGTAGATCACTTGCTCGCGAATGGGAATGGTCCTGGGTTCGAAGTTTTCCATCGCCCCGGTTTCTGATGGAAACTCGTGCCCCCCGGTTTCTGATGGAAACTCGTGCCTGCCGCACAACTGCAACTGGGCTGACAGCCTGATTTGTCGCATTCGCCGGCCGTATCTTATCGCGCGAGTCACCTTCTGCTAGGCGGCCACTTCCATCCAGTACGGCTGAGAGTGCGCTGGAAAAGAACACGCTGTTACGCAACGCCTAACAGGTTACCTTCTAGCAACGCATTTACGTACCTCCTCAGACGAGACGCTGTGAAAACTCATGACACAATGGTGCGCACCACTCATCTAGGCCTTGGCACTGATTTACGGGGTCAGCCCGGAAACTAACTTCTATCTGGCCACTCAGACCACGCCAACACATGAGATCATCCTGAGCCTTTCGACTTGTGGAATCCTGTACTCTGGCGGAAGATGGGAGTACTGAACACCCTGTGTCGCACGTGGACCTTCCGTAATAAACAGCAAACGACGACTAAAAGTTGCTTCGTCTGCCATACTCCGTAACTCACAACCTAGCCCCCTTCCGAACTCATGCTGATATATGTCCTTCTCACCTATATCCAAGGAATGGCTTGGCTCTGAGCACTATGGGAATTAACTTATGAGGTCATCAGTCCCCTATAACTTAGAACTACTTAAACCTAACTAACCTAAGCACAGCACAGACATCCATGCCTGAGGCAGGATTCGAACCTGCGACCGTAGCGCCTAGAACCGGTAGGCCACCCCGGCCGGCTATCCAAGGAAACCAGTCCCTAAGTATTACATGTTATTTCTTTTATAAAATATGATCAAAAAGTTCCTGTTTGAGAGCGTTGCTGCAGCGTAAATGCAACGCAACGCGACTCCGATGCGGCTATATAAGCACCGACGTGTGAGCAAGGGACTAGTGTCGCATTCGTGTCTTTCCGACGTGCGTGCGGGGTAAATGCGGAAACGTGAACTATGACGACGTTATTACCACATGCATCCGAACAGGATCAACGTGCCATTATTCTTTTCTTGGCTGTCGAAAGACAAACACCGGTCGACATCGATCGGAGAATGAAGAATGTGTATGGGGCAGCATGTCTGTCGAAAAGCACCGTTGTACGAGGTGCATTCAAGTTCTAAGGCCTCCGATTTTTTTTCTCCGGACTGGAAAGAGATAGAAACATGCGCATTGTTTTAAAATGAGGCCGCGTTCTTTGTCAATACGTCCCAGAGATGGCAGCACCGTACGGCAGATGGAATTTTACCGCCAGCGGCGAGAATGAGAACTGTTTTAAATACTTAAAATGGCGACGTTTTCCTTACTTGAACAGCGTGCAATCATTCGTTTTCTGAATTTGCGTGGTGTGCAACCAATTTAAATTCATCGACAGTTGAAGGAGACATGTGGTGATGGAGTTATGGATGTGTCGAAAGTGCGTTCGAGGATGCGACGGTTTAATGAAGGCAGAACATCGTGTGACAACAAACCGAAACAACCTCGGGCTCGCACAAGCCGGTCTGACGACATGATCGAGGAAATGGAGAGAATTGTTTTGGGGGATCGCCGAATGACTGTTGAACAGATCGCCTCCAGAGTTGGCATTTCTGTGGCTTCTGTGCACACAATCCTGCATGACGACCTGAAAATGCGAAAAGTGTCATCCATGTGGGTGCCACGAATGCTGACGGACGACCACACGGCTGCCCGTGTGGCATGTTGCCAAGCAATGTTGACGCGCAACGACAGCATGAATGGAACTTTCTTTTCGTCGGTTGTGACAATGGATGAGACGTGGTTGCCATTTTTCAATCCAGAAACAAAGCGCCAGTCAGCTCAATCGAAGCACACAGATTCACCGCCACCAAAAAACTTTCGGGTAACCGCCAGTGCTGAAAAAATGATGGTGTCCATGTTCTGCGACAGCGAGGGCGTAATCCTTACCCATTGCGTTCCAAAGGGCACTACGGTAACAGGTGTATCCTACGAAAATGTTTTGAAGAACAAATTCCTTCCTGCACTGCAACAAAAACGTCCAGGAAGGGCTGCGCGTGTGCTGTTTCACCAAGACAACGCACCCGCACATCGAGCTAACGTTACGCAACAGTTTCTTCGTGATAACAACACTTTGAAGTGATTCCTCACGCTCCCTACTCACCTGACCTGGCTCCTAGTGACTTTTGGCTTTTTCCAACAATGAAAGACACTCTCCGTGGCCGCACATTCACCAGCCGTGCTGCTATTGCCTCAGCGATTTTCCAGTGGTCAAAACAGACTCCTAAAGAAGCCTTCGCCGCTGCCATGGAATCATGGCGTCAGCGTTGTGAAAAATGTGTACGTCTGCAGCGCGATTACGTCGAGAAGTAACGCCAGTTTCATCGATTTCGGGTGAGTAGTTAATTAGAAAAAAAATCTGAGGCCTTAGAACTTGAATGCACCTCGTAGAATGGTGCGCGGCAAGTGCTGCTGCTTCATGGCAACTCACGTCCCCATATCGCAAATGTCGTAACGCAGGAGTCACGCCAACCCAAGTTGGAGGCACTCTAGCACCCGCCTTACAGTGCTGGTCTCTCCCCAGGCGATTATCACGCCTTCGAGCCCTTAAAAAAAGGGGCTTGAAGGGTCGACGACTCTTGTCTGACGAGACTGTGCCGCGGGCAGTTACGTACTTCTTCACGCAGCACGACATAGTGTTTTATCAAGGTTATCTTCAACCTGCTGCGTCCGTTGGATGATTGTCTCAACGCTCATGGCGAATTTTTTTGACTGACATACAGATTCTGTACTGTATGCCCTTCGAACGGGAACTTTTTGATTGTCCGTTATACAGGGTGTAAATTTTAAGTTGACAAACCAGAATAACTCTAAAAATAAGCTTCACACGAAAAAATGTGTAAAATCCAAAGTTGATTATTTTCGAGGGGGATATCTGCTGGTGATAAAATTAGACCGCCACCCCAGCCCCATAGGGGTGGAGCGGGAGGAAACTTTAAAATTCCAAATGGGAACCCCCATTTTTTATTGCAGAATCCGATTCTACATAAAAAACTACGTACATTTTGTCTTAAACATTTGTTTTGATTCTTGGTAGTTGGAGCTGTAATTCAAGAAAATCGATGTCCTCATTTTTGCGGGGAAAATGGTTACGGATAAATAAAAAATACTCATTTACTTCCTACATTTTGATTCGCTAAAACTAAAACTTTCCCCATAGGGTGGGGTTTAAGAGAGACGAATTAGAGTTTTACAAATGTTGACCCAAATATTAATTTTTTCCGCAGTTTCGGATAAGTTATCTCTCTCTCAAACCCCACCCTATGGGGAGAGAGGGAGAGTTTTAGTTTTAGCGAATCAAAATTTACGAAGAAAATTATTTTTATTTATCCGTAACCACTTTCCACGCCGAAATGAGAACAAAGGTTATCTTGAATTACAGCGCCAATTACCAAGAATCAAAACAAATGTTTAAGACAAAATGTACGTTGTTTTTTATTTAGAATCTGATTCTGCAATAAGAAATGGGGTTCCCGTTTGAAATTTTAAAGTTGCCTCCCACCCCATCCCCAGGAAACTCGAGTGGCGGGCTAATTTTAGCACCAGTAGATGTCCCCCTCGAAAAATAATCAACTTTGGATTCCACACATTTTTTCGTATGAAGCTTATTTTTTCGAGTTATTCTGCTTTGTCAACTTAAAATTTACACCCTGTATGTAAATATTAAAACAATTTCTACTGAACGAACCTAGTCCGGTCCAAACAACAGCGAGGGAGATGTATGAATTAACAAAATTGTTAACTAGAACGAAAGAGCTGAACTCGAGGTAGCTACTTACTATTCTTGATTCCAACTATATTACTGAACTAATTTATAGGTTTCATTTCAATGATTTTATTGTTTCAGTTACTATTCTACGCACAAAATTTCAATAAATGTAGCAACCTTACTGTGTTACTGTGGGACTCCGTGGCTCAGCTCCACACTAAAAATCCAAATATTAGGGATCCAGTCCTCTTTCGGTCCAACGGTCCTCTTATCACTTCTTCCACTATGGTTCGGAGTCCGCTTTACACTTTGGGTCCTCCCCTCCCCCCGTAACTGGTTGGATAAGCCAGTTGAAAGATCGGAAGAAAGTGACGTACCAAGTCCAACAGAACCACGCACTGCTGCATTCTAATGAACCTTCTGGTCGACGGCATCTTTACCTGTTTTTACTGTACAAATTTTGCATGTTTAGACAACGCAGGAGAACGATGATTATAATTGGTCACAGTGGACGAAATACAGTTTGTAAATGCTGGAGGGAAAGGGGGCCAGACAATATTACGGAATAGTTGTCCCAATTCTCGGACATGGGCACTAAATTCTTAGCAGTACATTGGAAGACACTTCACTGTTTAGTCTACGCAGGCGAATAGCGCCCTGAAAATACCCATATCGTGAGGTAATGAACTCTGAAAGCAACGTGCATTTTAACATATACATCTGCGTGACTGCTCTGCAATTCATACTTTACTCCCTGGCAGGTTTTCCAACCACTTACACACTATTTCTCTACCGTTCCACCCTATAACAGCGCGCGGGAAAAACGAACATTGAAATCTTTCCGTACGAGTTCTCATTTCATTGCGATGATCATTTCTCTTGCGTAGGTGGGTGTCAGTAAAATTTGTTTCCCATTCCGAGGGCGAAGTAAGAGGTTGAAATTTCGTAAAATTTAATGATTGCCACCGAACTCTGATATCATCTGGTGACACTCTTTCCCCTATTTCGCAACAATACAAAACGAGCTTCCCTCCTTTGAACTTTTTCGTTATCCTCCGTCAATCCTATCTGCTAAGGATGCCATACGAATGGCAGGCTATAGAAGAGTACATACAACAGGAGTGTAGGCGGCCTCTTCAGTGGATATGTTGCCTATTCTAAGTGTTCTGCCAATAAAACGCAGTCTTTGGTTTGCCTTCCCCACAACAGTTTCTATGTGAAGGTTCCAAATTAAGATATTCGCAATTGTTACCCCTAGGTGTAAAGTTTAATTGACAGTATTTAAATTTGTGTGATTTATTATGTAATCGAAATTTTGTCGAATCCTGTAACTACTCACGCCAATCAACTCACACTTTTCATTGTTTAGTGTCAATTGCCAGTTATCGCACTATACAGATATTTTGTCTAAATCATTTTGCAATGGGCTTTGATCATCGGATGACTTTACAAGACGGTAAATAACAATACCATCTGCGAACAATCTAAGATGGCTGCTCAGCTTGCCTCCTAAAACGTTCATGTTCATTATGAACAGCAGACTGTCTACAGAACTTCCTTGGGGAACACCAGGTATCACTTCTGTTTTACTTTATGACTATCCGTCAAACTACGAACTGTGACCTTTCTGAAAGGAAATCACAAATCCAGTCTCACAACTGAAACGATGCTTCATATGCACGCAATTTGCTTAGAACTTGCTTGCGAGGAACAGAAAATGGAACAGAAATATGGAATCAATTTGAGATCCCCTGTCGATAGCACTAATTACGTCATGTGAATGAAGAGCAATTTGTGTTACACAAGAACGATATTTTCCGAATCAGTGCTGACTATGGTCAATAGACTGTTTTCTTCGATTTAATAATAATGTTCGAACACAGCACATGTTCCAAAATCCTACTGCAAGTCAACATCATTGATATGGGTCTGTAATTCAGCGGATTACTCGTATTTCCTTTCGTGAGTACTGGTGTAAACTGAGCAACTTTCCAGTCTTTTGGTGCGGATCTTTCGTCAAGCGAGCGTTTGTATATGATTGCTAAGAACAGAAGTTCTGCTCCAAATTCTTTGAAGTTTCGCATATGATTCAGCTTGGATTAGAAATAATCGCGCGGTCTGCATATGTACCGAGAGGTGCCTGGAGAACGCCATCCGACGCTCACTGCGCAATTTGGCGCAGTGGTTACGGCGCTGGATTGATTTACCTGCTGGACGGGCTTCAAATACACTACTAGGACAGAAGATTCACGCTTTTCCGCGCTTTGCCTTAAGATGAGTGCTTAAATTGTTCCATTGAATGGGTCGCAGTCGATTTTCTTCCTCACCCTTGCCCAGTCTTGTTCTACAGAAACGATAGTAGCGTCGGGTATGTCTCGTGGAACGGTAATAGGATCTCCAGTGTTCTCAATATACACAAGCGTTTTATAAGACAGGGTCAGCAGCACTACGAGACTGCTCGCTGACCGTGCTGTTTACAGGAAAAACTGACGATTGTAAAAAAGAAAAAAAAAACGCAGAAGTATTTGCACAACATTTCTGCCTAGTGTAATGAAAGGCAGCTCTCTTTAAACGTAGATACATGTAAGACAATGCTTTGTTAATATTAAGAAGCAGTATGACGACGGGACGATCATGTACAGTCATTGTTAGCGAAAGCAGATGGGAGATAGATCTGTTGGAAAGGTTCTGGAAAAATACAACGCACATGTAAAAGAACTTGCGTACAAGACACTAGCGCCAACATTATTCTTATTATTGTTCTGCCATTAGGAGTGATCAAGTAGGCATAACGGTGGACTTCGAATGAAAGCAGGGACCCGCTTCAATGCCCTCGTGGAACGTAAATCGGAATCCCGGGAAGAAAGACGAAATCGTTATCGCGACAACCTGTTTGGTAAACATACTGTCAGCATCCAACCTCTCGCGTGGTTGTCACAGGTACAAGAGGAGAGATAGCTGAGTGCACAAAGAGGCATTTTTCACTCTGTCAATCAGCGATGGAATATAACAGAAAATCTGGGATACTGGTACGAAATACTCTGCGCCGTACACTGTCGGTATAGGTTGATGTAGATGTATTCGCATTTCGTTGCGCTCTGCTTCTAATGGCATGTACATTTTTTAAATTTTGCTTTTTCTTACAGTTTGATGCCCATATCTGTCTCTCACAATCAGATCATTTCCTTGTTTTCAATGCCATTTCAACATTCACGAAGTCAGGAGCGGCTCGTAATTAAAGGCTCTACGGCGGGGCCACCCCAAAACATATATTAAATTTCTCAATAATGTATTACAGAATTGAAGTTATCAGAACGCATTTCGCATATTTATCACACTGATTTCAATAATTCCAGTGAACGTTTCTGGAACTGTTGATATACGATATGAAGCGATGTTTTTTGAACAGGTATTAGCTAGCCTTAAGGCCGCGCCTTTAAGTGCCGCTTAGCCCTATGTACCAGAGGTTTAGGGGTGTGGCTTCCTCAGCGTACAGCTCGTATGGGCGTCCCGAGCTGGGGCATACAGACTTAAAACTGGCCAAAACTGGGTCTCATTTGGATATCCAGAATCACACACTAACATAGTGAGTGAGGTAAATATAGGCATGGCTGGGGAAATACCCGCTGACTATATAATAACTCCGAACTGCTTCGACAAGACTTACAACATGATAATTGGAAGTAGGGAGCAGTGGGAGAAAACAATTCGACAGCGTACGGGGGACATCGTTTGGTTCACCGATGGGTCGAAAACAGATCAAGGCGTTGGGGCAGGGTTGTACGGGGTTCAGCCAAGACTGCAGAGCAGCATCTCCCTAGGGAAACTGGCCTCTGTATTCCAATCCGAAATTACTGCAATCAGGGCATGTGTGGAGGAGAATATGAGCAGGTGCTACAATGATCGTAGCATCTACATCTATTTAGACAGCCAGGCAGCCCTGAAATCATTGGCAGCTCCTGCAACAAGATCTAAGATTGTTGCAGATTGCCACAGGGCTCTGGTGGAGCTAGCGGGAAGCAATAGAGTGTACCTAGCGTGGGTCCCTGGCCATTCAGGGATCTGTGGCAATGAACAAGCCGATAGATTGGCTAGGATGGGGGCAATAACTACGATTATTGGACCGGAACCTGTCTTGACAATCACCAAGGCTATGATCAAATTAGAACTACGCAACTGGCTTAGGAAACAGCACGTAGGATATTGGACCAAGGTCCATAAACAAAAACATGATAAACAAAAACATGTTTTAAAAGAAGCTCTGTAATCCTGGGTTTGAACAGGAAAGAGATCAAACTCATGACTGGACTGATGACCGACCATAGGAACTTCAAAAAACACCTACACACAATGAGTATAATGGAAGAAGACCCTAAATGTAGGATCTGTGATGAGGGTGAAGAAACTGCATCACACCTAATCTTTGAATGCATGGCACTGGAGAGTAAAAGATACAGAAGCTTCGGGACAACTAGACCTGAAGGAATTGTGTCTAACAAAAAACTGGTAGAAGGATTCCTTGCACTATTTAAGGGCACTGGTTGGCTTTACTAGATATACAGGGAGCGATACCGCACAATAAACCTAGTTTCGCTGCGGGCAGTGGCGGGTTAGACCTAAGCTGTTTTAGCTCTCGTGTTAAAATCAACCAATCAATCAATGGGCGTCCCGAAAGCTCTGGTGTACAGCCTAAGGTTGTTCTACCAACTTACAATTTTCACGTTGCACGGCTTACATCAAAGGGAATGAACAGAGATGCTCAAACTTTGCTAAAGAACTCCTGTCTCTGCATCTCTCTTTTTTTTTTGTTTGTTTCTGTCATTGGCTGCTCTATCCACCATTGGAATAAGGTTGGAAATTTCTCGCCAGATTGCACTAGAGTACGACAACGTAAGTACCACCACCTAGGGAGCATTTTACGAATGATTAGAGGAAAAAGGGTGCGAAATATACCCCGAGCCCGAAATACGTCTCGTTACTCTAGTTTCCCTTTTTGGACGCCGTAAAGTTAGCTAGTTTCTTTTTGCGAGTTTACTACAAATGAGTTTACTAAGTCTTAGTTTCTCACGTATAACAGCAGCATACCAAGGGTTCTAAAACAGTATGAATCCAGTGTGCAATTGATCAGGCAAAATTAGGAACATGTGGTTAGGATGAAAGTGAACGAACTTGGAGCGCCCAGACTTAATGTACACATGAATCAGGAAAAACAAATAAGTCTAAATCCAGGTAAGGTATACACGCAATTTCAACAGAGCATGTACAATACAGCTGAATGGTTGTGGGCGCTATATCACTTAAAATGTATATATACGGTGAAAATTACCATGGTGGTTGCTCGGGTTGCTGATGCCAGCCAATCACAGCGTAAGATCCCTGACGTCATGCAAACATAACTATTTCGTCACGCTAACTCATAAAACGCACAAAACATGAAACGTTTTAAGTTCAGATATGAAAATACCAAAAACATTAAGCATTCAGCAAAGCTAACATACACCGTATTAAAGATCTCTCCAAAATGCGACTTTTACTTCGATTTGTTGCGGTAAACTATCGGGAAACTTGATGCTGGGGTTAAAATAAGCCGCCCATACATTTTACCTTGGAGTTATCTTTTGATGTTATTTAGCAGTTGATTGCGAAACGGAATGAAAACACAGTATGTTAAACATTTAGCTAGTGTGTGATATTGCCTTCCCTCCTCTCCTGAAATCTTGCTTGTGATGACAGACCGATCTGCAGTGTAGCCGGAGATCTAGGTTAGTTCCGATCGACAAATGTCGCAGCCTTTCCCAGTACGGACATCATGAGCCGCTCCTGCACGCAGACCTAATATTTTTCAAACACTACAAAACGTTATCCTGCTTAGAAGCTGGACCTTTTTTAGTATGTACGTATCCCCCTATTCTCCTGCTCTGGTGGATATGAGTATCAGTGGCAACTGCGTGAGAAATATCTGCCACCTGTACTGATAAAAGGAAGACAATCGTATCGCACACCCGTTTAGCTTCAGAAACAATCTTTTTAAACCGTGAGAAAAAAAAATCATTGAAGTTTCCCTTGCCTGCACATGTACAAGTAGAACAATCAACGAACATGGGAGTAATGCGGCCATCATTATGAGGACGTGCTGAAAAGCAATGCCTCCGAATGTTTTTGTTGTTCCTCTTAAAGCATTGTACATGAAAAGAATTAACTTTCTAGCCAACGTCCTTGCCGCAGTCGTAACACTGTTTCCCGTCAGATCACCGATGGGCTTCGGATGGGTCACCGTCTGAGTGTGCCGAGTGCTGTCGGCAAGTGGGGTGAGGCCAATTGAGGCTCTACTTGACTGAGAAATAGTGGCACCGATCACTAAAACTGTGTGCTGACCACTTGCTTCTCCGTATCCACATCTGGTGACGCCTGCGGGCTGAGGATGACACCGGTCGGTACTGTTGGGCATTTAGGGTACTGTTCAAAAGGGGTTTGTTTATTTTATTAACAATCTACATCTTTATTCTTCATGTCTACATATTTATTTCTCCACACAGTCACCTCGGCGACGAACACATTTCTCCAAACAAGAGACCAGTTTATCCATACTGTCATTTAGAATGTTAGTTAACGGAGATAAACCTCATCTCTGCTTGTACCGTTTTCAGCATTCTCAAAGTTAAGTCCTCGAAGATGTACTTTATAAGTTCTGGAAACAGTTTACACTCGGACGCAGCCAATTCCGGACAATATGGCCATGGCTTTAGATACTAGCGCATCCAAGGTGGCAGATTGTTGCAGATATCGCAGCGCTCGTGTGTGGTGCACCATGTGTGGACGGAACTTTTCGAATTCGAAACTTGAATGAAGCACGCCGTTTCTCACGCGCCGACATAGTTACGTTACCTCTACCACGTAGAATGTTAATACCGCTTGTTTTATGAAAAAGCTTTAGGAGTTTTCATATAAAAAAGTTCGGAGGCTTTACTTTTCAGCACGCCCTCGTACAATAGTTATTTCTGGATGACTCCTCTGCTTCTTCGACAGTCAGTTGCCTTCTTGATGATGGTAAAAGTGGCTATTGTTGAAAGCTCGAATTTTCACAGAAAATCGAAGTGACAAGTACAACGCGAGAGCAGTTAATACAGCAAAAAACCGACCGTCTCTCCTACTACTTCTGCAATATGACAGCCACAATGTGCTAATGATTCCATTTTGGAAGTCGCATCCTTAAAAGCTTGCTGACTACAAGGTGCCACATCCCACACTTGAAAGCGATTGGATGTAGAGTGGAACTAACATCCGAATTTTCATGGTGAACGGTTTCTTTAATTCGTTCGTGTTGAAAGACGGGATTTTTCCTTGGAACACGACACGGCGCGTTCCCTTCCCTATTCTTGCCTGTTCCTGGACCGCGCCCCGTCTCTAATGGCCACGTCGCCGACAAGACGTGGTACAACATTTTTCTTTTGTTAAGAGTTAGGATGCTGAGAGAATTAGATTAGGAAACGAGACAGTATAAGTATTAGATAACTTTTGTTATTTGGGCAGCAAAATAAGTGACGGCCGGAGTGGAGGAGATGTAAAATGTAGACTGACAAAGGCAAGAAAAGCGTTTCTGAAGAAGATAAATTTGTTAATATCGAATATAGGTTTAAGTGTTCAGAAGTCTTTCCTGAAGATATTTGTCTGGAGTGTAACCGTGTATGGAAGTGAAACATGGACGATAAACAGTTTAGACAAAAAGAGAATAAAAGCTTTAGAAATGTCCTGCTACAGAAGAATTCTGAAGATTAGATGGGTAGATCACATAATTAATGAGGAGGTACTGAACAGGCTAAAGACCCTAACAACAAAAACAGGACGAGTTACTATAACACTGCTGCCTTTTCTTCAGATATCTGTAAAATTCCACACACGATGGATGTGGCTCACGTGTTCCCTGACAGGTATTGATTCATTTGACACGTGATGGGAACATAAGGCTGCTTATCCAATATCTCACGTTTTCAGAATCGAGTGTTTTTCTGCTTATCAGTTAATGTGCTCCGACACCTCTGTTCACTGAACTTCACATCAACCACAAAAGCCACTAAAGCAAGCTTTCCACTTGCGAAAATGTATTGTCTGAAGGCCTGTAACTACGTCCTTATCTTCAGTCCTGGGCAATATCCAAGAGAGGTTGTTATTCTACTCACTTTGCTATAAAAAAATGCTGTGAGTGCCCAGAGAGGAAAATGCAATGAGGATAAAAATATATGAATTCTGATATAAGTAGGACTGAAAATTTAAACCAACACGTAGTTTTTATGTCACTTTTTATGACGGAAACGCAATATAACCAAAGTTTAAACTACGGGTAAAAGTGCAGACGAAGTCTATAGTAATACTGTGTTTCTCAAGACAAAATTGTCGTCCTAGTATAAAGGACAAATGCCCTGAGTGAGTATAATGAGTAGCGAAGAACTTCACTTCGAAAGAATACTAAGGAAGGCAAAGTTAATGAGGAAACGGGAGAGAAGGAAGGGTGAAGCAAGCACAGAGAAAATCTACTGTCACTACAAAGATGAGAGGTAAAAGCAATGAAATACACTAACGACACGCGAACTACTGCAAAATAAGACCTACTTCAGTAAAAATTTTAATTGCTCTTGGGTAAAAGAGTTTTCTGAAAGTCTTCATGAAGAGCAAAACTTAAAAGAAACTTGAAAAAAGCGGAAGTCAAATGCACGAGACATTGTAAGGGTTCTCGCTTTTGATTAACACTATACGGATAATGATATTAAATATTAGAAGCGCTGGTAACTTAACTTTGAAACGACAAAATGTAAAAAAAGATTAATGAGTACAGAAAAATGCGGAACAGAAAAAGAGATGTTAGTCAGAAACTTTCGTACCAGTCAAGCATTTGCTAATGGTTACAGAAGTAAGAGATGTTACGGGATTCAAGGCATACAAATGTTTAAGCTTCGTTGGTGAAGATGGAGATCATAGTAAAGGCAGAAAAAACGAAATAGATTTGAACAGAACAAGAGGATATACGGACTGCATCGTGTAAGGGAAAAGTTGATCACTCAAGAACACCCATTTTCGCTGACTTAGAAATAAACAGATGTTCAAAATGGTTCAAATGGTTCTGAGGACCATGCGACTTAACTTCTGAGGTCATCAGTCGCCTAGAACTTAGAACTAATTAAACCTAACTAACCTAAGGACATCACACACATCCATGCCCGAGGAAGGATTCGAACCTGCGACCGTAGCGGTCGCTCGGCTCCAGACTGTAGCGCCTAGAACCGCACGACCACTCCGGCCGGCTAAACAGATGTTCCTGTTTACTGTTGCAAGTAATTTGAAAAGAGGAAATACCAACTAAAATACGCTAACTGTCGTGAAAAATTCCGTTCAGAAGAAGAAAAACTGTTTAAGCTGCATTAGTCTTTATTCCACAACGAATAAAGTATTTTAATAAGGGAGTCACGTCGATCTGTTACGTAACTGAGTGGCACGTGAAAGTTCCTGTCACTCATCGGATGATATACACTGGTCAGACACGTAGAGGCCTCTGCAGCGATTACCGAGTTTGTGCTGAGGTCCATCTTCTATACATAAGCTCCGTGCTATGTCAGTCATTGAATTTCATATTTTACAAACAACCGCCTGCACGCCTGAGACGGGCCGTCGATGTTCTCTTACGGAAGCTCATGGAATAATCCAGGCAGCCGTTCCTCCGTAGCCAAAATTGTAGCACTAATGGCGACTTATTTCTTAAGACAGTTTAGGGCACCGCTTGCATATCGTACGATCTGCTTTCGATACCAGATTTCCAGTACTCACACACTCACTTTCCGATGGCAGTTATTCTCATCAATCGGGATAAATTATGTGTATTATATCTTAAATTTCCTATCTCTTCCTATTCCCGCACTCAGTCACGTCCACGCTTAATTCCAGGTGTGCAGCCAGTTGGACGACCGTTATTGTTTTTATATTTAGAGCAGTGGGAGGCAAGTGGATGAGCAGCGAAGTAACAAGAGTAAAAATAGCCTTAACTGTTTCGTTGGAGAAATGAGGTTTCAGAACGACGATTCCAACGTGCCTGGAACGTAAAACTTACAATTAGTCTGTATTATTAATTTGGATGAACAGCAGTGAGACATGGACTTTTAACGTGATAAACCATTAAAAACAGAGCTGCTCAGCGAGCAATGGAGACAGGGATAGAAACGGATTTATTTGGGAATAAATTCAGGTGGAAAGACTTCATTGTGCTTGTAATGAAAAATAAATGGAGGTGGACTGAACATGTAGCCAGAGGCATGAATGGTTGCTGCACCAAGGGAGTTTTCAGCTAAACTGCAAGAGACAAAAGACCGATATGATAATTTTACAGACGGTGGGTGAATAGCATTAGAAAAAAATGTAGGAGAGCGTGGATGTGCAGAGATGAAGGCTTGTGCATGGAAAAGCCAGGGACGTCTTTATGCAGCGCTTGATGTCAAATAGATGTTGATGCTGAGCATGAGCAATACCTCCAGAATGAACACAGGATACTTAGAACACAATATCCCGAACACTACAATGAGATTTGTGTTTCCGCGTAGGCCACAAACGACGGTTAATGAAACAGGGAGATTGGCAGTTATTTATCAATCAAATATAGCTAAAACATGAAACAGGGGGGAGTTATTTAACATCCACACTCTTGGCCTCTAGTGCCATAGAAAGTGCTACCGGAGGCTGTACCATATTCGTCGTAATCAAGCCGTCTCGGCCGTTTAATGGCAGCTTAATCTGAACTCACAGTGGTAACTGGACATTGTCTTCAGTACCCACAAAAGTCTGTATCTCGCCACGGAAGGGACAGAAACTTGCGTAAGGGCATTTTCCTGCTGGCAACAGCTGGCCGTGTTATCTGCAGCCAGCGATAAGCGTCATACTCGCCCATCAGTAGACGCAATACACGGCTAATTACTAACCTACTTACAGACGACGTTTCCGTCCAGCTCACGTAAGTCCCAAGGCGATTAGCAGGTGGAGATATACTTTTAAGTACATGTCACTGTTTCACCGTTGTGCAATTTCCTCATCACCTTTCTTCCTACTATGAAACAATGCTGCATTTTCAAATAGCCTACACAAATGAAACGTTGTAAATACGTAAACCAAAAAGAATTTCACACATCTAGAGTTTAGAGTTGGCCTAAGTACAAGAGTACGGCAAAGTAACAGGTAAAACGGCAAGCATTCGACGAGGAAACATTATATACTCTTTATGCTTATCCATTACGGATATTATAGAACCGTGACTGTATATTAATGTAAATAAATTATACACAACTGCAACCAGTCACTTTTTTCATTAATAATGCTTTATTACATTAACCGGTTTTCGAACCCTTTCAGGTTCATCTTCAGATGATTTCGGCAGAATCCGGGAAGTTACATCATTATTGGTAGTAGCATAATGCTGGGTGCTGGTTCTATGGCAGAAAGATGGGTCACACATCCATTCCGACAGATAATCTATAGTCATGGCGTTACATTAAAGTGTGACCCATCTTTCTGCCATAGAACCAGCACCCAGCATTATGCTACTACCAATAATGATGTAACTTCCCGGATTCAGCCGAAATCATCTGAAGATGAACCTGAAAGGGTTCGAAAACCGGTTAATGTAATAAAGCATTATTAATGAAAAAAGTGACTGGTTGCAGTTGTGTATAATTTATTTACATTATCTACTCTGCTTCTCTATACGGATTTTCTGTATATTAAGAGAACATTTCTAGTGACGTTTGAATATGCATTGAATGGACTCTTTAAGTAGTAAAAGGGAAATTATTACGTAGTTAACCAACAAAATACCCTAAACCATCTATGATCCAACAATTTCTGTATACATGGAAAGGCAAGTTCCTCATAAACAATTACGGAACTAGGAGTTGGAAGTTACTCGACACAGTCACACAAAATACAAATATATTAATGGTACGCCACGGCTGCCTCCGAAGCTACGTGGTCAGCGTGCGAGTCTGTTACGTCGAGCAGTCGGGTTCTGCCAGGGATTTTTCCTTGGTGCGAGGGGTGGAACGGGGTGCACTCCGCCTCGTGATGCGAACTGAGGAGCTGCTTGAGTGACAAGGTCTGGGAAACCGGCAACGGCAGGGAGAGCGCTGTCTATACCGCGTCCGAATGACGCCACTGGGACAGGACGACCCGGTGGCCGGTCGCAGACATGCTGTACAGGCCGCCACGGTCAGTATGAGTAGCTTTGCTTTGGCAATGATACGCCATAAGTAAGCGATGTTGGTCACGCGTTTGCAAACTTTTTGCGTCTTCAGCGGATTACTGAAGGCATCATACACTACTGGCTATTAAAATTGCTACGCCACGAAGATGACGTGCTACAGACGCGAAATTTAACCAATAAGAAGAAGATGCTGTGATATGCAGATGATTAGCTTTTCAGAGCATTCACACAAGGCTGGCGCAGGTGGCGACACCTACAACGTGCTGACAAGAGGAACGTTTCCAACCGATTTCTCATACACAAACAGCAGTTGACCGGCGTTGCCTGCTGAAACGTTTTTGTGATGCCTCGTGTAAGGAGGGGAAATGCGTGCCATCACGTTTCAGACTTTGATAAAGGTCGCATTGCGGTTTATCGTATCGCGACATTGCTGCTTGCGTTGGTCTGATCCAATGACTGTTCGCAGAATATGGAATCGGTGTGTTCAGGAGGGTAATACGGAACACCGTGCTGCATCCCACCAACGGTCTCGTTTCACTAGCAGTCGAGATGAAAAGAATCTTATCCGCATGGCTGTAACGGATAGTGCAGCCACGTCTCGATCCTTGAGTCAACAGATGGAGACGTTTGCAAGACAACAACCATCTACACGAACAGTTCGACGACGTTTGCAGCAGCATGGACTATCAGCTCGGAGACCATGGCTGCGGTTACCCTCGACGCTACATCACAGACAGGAGCGCCTGCGATGGTGCACTCAACGACGAACCTGGGTGCACGAATGGCAAAACGTCATTTTTTCGGATGAATCGAGGTTTTGTTTATAGCATCATGATGGTCGTATCCGTGTTTGGCGACATCGCGGTGAACACACATTGGAAGCGTGTATTCGTCATAGTCATACTGGCGTATCACCCGGCGTGATGGTATGGGGTGCCATTGGTTACACGTCTCTGTCACCTCTTGTTCGCATTGACAGCACTTTGAACAGTGGACGTCACATTTCAGATGTGTTATGACCCGTGGCTCTACCCTTCATTCGATCCCTGTGAAACCCTACATTTCAGCAGGATAATGCACGACCCCATTTCATCTGCATTTCTTCTTGATGTAGAAATTTTAATGGACAGTAGTGTAGCAACCCCCCCCCCCCCCCCCACCTGTTTTATTTTCCTTATAAGCAAATAGAGCGCCTCTCTCCTTCGAGTCGTCAGGTGCATTTTCCTTGCCGTTTCGGCGTATATTTGTATTTTCTTTTTTGCGTTGTGTAGCTGGATTCAGCCCAAAAACAATTAGTGCTCATGAAGTCTTTCATGCGACGTTCAGTATCGACGGAAAGCGTTGGTTTCTTTCCCGCTGCAAACAAAATAAGTTTTAGATCGGAGCTGTACGTGCTGGTGCTCCAGTAACGACAGAACCACCCTGTCACGCCCTCTGACTGCTACCACCACGCATGCAGCGCTGCGGAGTCGCTGCTGAACAGCTGTATATTCTTCGTGTATCATTGTCCCTGTTAATACATATCGATAAACGAATGTCGGACTAGACTGATTTGGGAGTGCTCTGTCGAATGGACACACAAAAACTCTATTTAAAAATAATTTTGTTTGTAACTGGAAACAAACCGAGGCTTTCTGTGGGCATCGCATGATATGGCGAGCAGGAACTGTTTGGGCTGACTTCAGCTACACAGTACAAAAACGGAATTGCAAACATTTGCCGAAACACCAGAGATAATGTCCTCACGACTCTTAGGAGAGTCATCCGGCATTTGTAGAAACCTGTGTTTCATTTCCATTTAACTGATTCATACTTTCTACGGCTAAAATACCTAGACAAAAGACACACTGTAGACGTTCTTCACCATTGATCACAATACTTAATTCGTTTCGCACTCTCCTAAGTATTTTTACAGGCACTTGCTACCTTGTAACAGTTTTCAGGCAATTGATCAACAAGCATAAACAAATCACTACATAATAAAGGAAAAACACAACCAGACAAAAAATGAAAAAAATGAAAAAATGAAAAAAACAGCCTCACGGCAGTTTTGATCTTATAAACCCTGCCTTCCTACTTAAGCCATTGCAGTTTTGTTTCTATTTAACCACACTGCGGGTGCTTGCATGTCAATTGGTCTACAACACGTTTTGCTCCACACTATTGTCAAAAATTAGTACGCCCATTATACGAAAGGAGAACAGAGAGCCAACGCAATCACTTCCTGTTGCAGCTCTGGAATATTTAACAATATGTTATTTTTGGCGATTACTAATAATGCCATATCGCCGAACTGTCCGGGAATCAAACCCGGGTGCCTTCGGTCAGCAATCCGCTGCGCTGACCGCGCAGCTACCGAGACGGACTTTCAAGAAAAGTTAATCCCATGTCGTGAAAGTAGGGGAATTGTACGTTTGTATTGTCACAGTAATAACCTGTTATTTCGGTGGAAGTATAAATGTAGCACTGTTAATACGTTCTTCCATAACCGAAAGTGCGAATTTTGAAAACAGATGATGCGGGCAGTATTGGCAGGGAATGGGTTATTACAGTAACTGCAAATACTCAATAACCGGTTACCTGTTCCACTTAAATTATTTCTTGCCATCTCTATTAATGTCTCAGCTGTTGCAGCGCGCCGGCCGGGGTGGCCGAGCGGTTCTAAGCGCTACAGTCTGGAACCGCGCATCTACAATATTTTCGAAACTGAAATGTCGTGAAAGAGTTCAGGAATAGTAGTTTCTTAAATCACAGCACGTGCCGACAACATGGACATCCACCAAAACGTTGGCAGACATTTTCTTTCCGTACAGAAAATACATTCGGAGTTTTGCAATTTTTCAAAATCAGTTTTACGAACGCATGAAAAAAATATTCTAACTGCGGAGCATATGAACGCCTGCCCTCACTGGATACATCTTCGCGCCTCACAGACTATTTCTTATGAACGCAATTTATTGTTTGGATGATCTAAATTTCGAGAAGAGAGAGAGAAACTCCATGACACAAAATTAAATGAATACTTCCCACTAGTCACTAATGCGCCCTACAGAAGACCTTCGATATCGGTTGGTTGGTTGGTTGGTTTGGGGAAGGAGACCAGACAGCGAGGTCATCGGTCTCATCAGATTAGGGAAGGACGGGGAAGGAAGTCGGCCGTGCCCTTTGAAAGGAACCATCCCGGCATTTGCCTATAGCGATTTAGGGAAATCACGGAAAATCTAAATCAGGATGGCCGGACGCGGGATTGAACCGTCGTCCTCCCGAATGCGAGTCCAGTGTCTAACCACTGCGCCACCTCGCTCGGTCCTTCGATATCGGTTTAGATTCAGTAAAAGGTAGTATGTCCTCGACAACTGTATTTTTTAGTCATTAATACTTATCCAATACTTAATAGTGAGATATAATTATTATTTATTTATAGATAATATCGCACATCTTCCGACAGAGATTCTGTGAAATATTCTCTGTACACCCTTTACATTTTTTTTAATATTCAGATGCACTAATAATGTAATATGGCCCTGCCTGCAAGGTATGTATGCTAAACGCAATATGAATAAGTAAATAAAATAAAAAATGGAATAATATCAGTTGTCCTATAAAATACGTATTTAAAATATGTACACAGTAAAACAGTTTTGTATCTAACACACATTTTCGTGGGCTACACTGTAATTTGTATACACAAAATTATTACATTAATGGAATGAAGTTCACTAACTTATTACGTTTACCAACTTCCCAAAGGATGTGTTGTCTACATGCATTATTATCCCCTCTGACGATTTTCATCTAGTTTCGTATGTACTGCTGTACGGATTTTCCATTTACGTACACGCACACAAAACTGTGCGTTTTAATGTTACCTAACTTAAGATATTCACGTACATAGTTTATACTTTCATGCTTTTTTTTTTAATTGACTTTCATCTGTTTAGATTGGAACTCGCAGTGTTGCCAACAAATCTGCTACATTACGCATGTGGGTGGGTAGAAGGTACAGATGTTCTCTCTCTCTCTCTCTCTCTCTCTCTCTCTCTCCCCCCCCCCCCCCCCCCCCCGTGTTTTTATGCCCCTGGCACTTGTGCGTCTATTCATGTTTCCGATTGTCACCAGCGAATTAAGGGTCGTTTCCTTCAGTGGCCTGTGGTATATCGTAGGTGTGACGTGGCAGAGATGTCTCTTCTAATAGTACAATAACGCTTAAAGAAGAGAAAACAAGAAACGGGCAAGTTTAACAGCAGGAAGCGCTGGTAAGTCGCCGCCATTGTTGTTAAAGCGATATAGCCGCTCTTTGGTTACGTCCGCTCGTAGCCCAATATTTGTGTCCGCACTAACGCTGTTTTACAACAGGACTAAGCAGCGAGGCGCATTACGGCTCTTCGTAAGTCGGCAGCCTCTGCAGCAAATAAGTTCCCGGGCCAAGCAAACAAGATACCGTAGGAAATATACTAGTAGATAAGTTACTCCAGGACGTCACAGTGACTCACAAACGACCTCTCAGTACGTCCTCTTCCAGAATTTGTTCTCTTCTGTAGTTTAAGTGACTGGCCTCCAAAATACTGCCTCCTATGCATTACTGTAACCTCAAACTCATAAGTGCGCTCTGGAGTCGCTACTTTTCGTCCATGGAGCTCCTCAATTGACTTCACTGGGCTGAGTGCACCACGTTACAGTCCTCCCACGAAAGAAAAATCCTTGGCATACCGAAAATTGAAATCGGGTCCTGCGCTTAGCTGCTGAGGGGAACACACTAACGTACA
Source organism: Schistocerca nitens (assembly GCF_023898315.1). Taxonomy (NCBI): domain Eukaryota; kingdom Metazoa; phylum Arthropoda; class Insecta; order Orthoptera; family Acrididae; genus Schistocerca; species Schistocerca nitens. The sequence goes on along the minus strand of NC_064621.1, from coordinate 532,866,717 downwards.
GCCACTAGTATTTTGTTTATTTGCTATTTAGTTGTGCTTTTGTCTATTTGGTATTTAGTTGTGCCGGAACTACAGTCGTCTAAATGTTGAAAAGTTTAGTTAACACAATTATATAACAATATACTTAAATGATATTTTCACTCTGCAGCGGAGTGTGCGCTGATATGAAACTTCCTGGCAGATTAAAACTGTGTGCCGGACCGAGACTCGAACTCGGGACCTTGCCTTTCGCGGGCAAGTGCTCTACCAATTGGGCTACCCAAACACGATTCACGCCCCGTCCTCACGCTTAAAGGAGAGAAAACAAGAAACGGGCAAGTTTAACAGCAGGAAGCGCTGGTAAGTCGCCGCCATTGTTGTTAAAGCGATATAGCCGCTCTTTGGTTACGTCCGCTCGTAGCCCAATATTTGTGTCCGCACTAAAATATCACGCAAAATATCACTTACCAACTCTTCTGTTGCTTTCTCTCTAATGGGATTTATTGTAACAGTAGTATTGTCTGCAAAAAGTACCAATTTTGCGTCAAGACCATTCCAAACTTTGCAGAAGCTCTCCTGAGAAGTTTAGTTAACAATTATATAACAATATACTTGAATGGTATTTTCACTCTGCAGCGGAGTGTGCGCTGATACGAAACTTCCCGTCAGATTAAAACTGTGTGCCGGACCGGGACGTAGTTAGCTACATGTTCCACAGATCGTTTGAACGATTCTTTTATCGAAATGATGTGGAAAGAGTTAGCTTACAGGATGTGTGTACATGATTACTGTTAACATTAAAGACCACTTTATGTTTAGTCCTACTCATGCAACTACAGTTTTTTTCTGTCAATCAGTTTTTAGGTAGAAATTCGTCAATGTTTTAAAACTTGCTTCGCTACCTGTCAAATATTTTATATTATCGGGCAAGTGATTAAAAATTTTTGTTGCTGCATACTGAACTCCTTTCTGAGCCACTGACAGCTTTAACAAAGGTAATGATGGTTACTCCCCCCCCCCTCTAGTGTTGTACGTATGGACATCACTGTTCTTCTCAAACTGTGATGGATCATTTATGACCAGTTTCATTAGCGAATATTATGTACTGTAAAGGCGTAGCTCGTTGAAGAGACAGCTACATGACGTCCGTTGTTGAACACTGTATATTATTGTTACTGCTCGTTTTTATATAATTAAGACAGAAAATTATTCCTTAAGACATTATTGACTTGAAATAGGCGAAATATGTCAAGGAATAATACGCTTGTTACTAAGATTAGCAATTATACGAAGAGCGAAAGTAGCTGAACCTAACTGCTTGAGAAGCTCAGTATTATGCTCCTTTCAGTTTTGGTTTTCGTCAGTATGTGCATCCCAAAACTTTCTGGAGCATTCTCCCTATTTACTGGCTCCTACTCATGTGCTGCATCAAATGTAGGTATGACTATTTGTTGTACAGCACTGAAAATTGGGACAATCAGTTTTCAGAGAACCACTTAATAATTCTTTGCAAAATATCACTTACCAACTCTTCTGTTGCTTTCTCTCTAATGGGATTTATTGAAACAGTAGTATTGTCTGCAGAAAGTACCAATTTTGCGTCAAGACCTTTGCCTTTCGCAGGCAAGTGCCCAACCAACTGAGGTACGCGAGCAAGATTCGCGAGCAGTCCCCCACAGCTAAACTTCCGACAGTACCTCGTATCTTATGTTCCGAACTTGCAATCGCCCGCGAAAGGCAAAGGTCTCGCGCTCGGGTCCGTGCCCGTACACAGTTTTGATCTACCAGTAAGTATCAAACCAGAGCACACTCCACTGCAGAGTGGTAGTTCATTCTGGAAACAATCCCCAAGGTTGTGGCTAAGCAGCAACTCCACAATTTTTTTTCCAGGAGTGCTGGTCCCGCAAGTTCGCAGGAAAACTTCTGTGAAGTTTGGAACATAGCAGACGAGGTACTGGCAGAAGTAAAGCTGCCAGGACGGGTCGAGAGTCGTGCTTGGGAGCTCAGTTGGTACGGCGCTAGCCCCTGAACGGAAAGATCCTGGGTTCGAGTCCGTGTCCCTCCGCGAACAGTTTTAATCTGCTAGGAAGTTTCAGAACCTCTGTTATATACTGGTGCTCCCCAGTCCAGATGGTCTGGCCAACATATGACATGTCACAGCTGCGTGGGGTACAACTGACACCCGCCTTGCTCAAATCTACATCATCTTTCACAGTCCCTAAAAGGGTCGTAATCTTAGAAGTGAAGAAATCTTACACACACTTTACTCCGTGTTTTCGCATAATACGACAAATCCTGTTGGAAATGCTACCTACGTGACGCAAAAGCCGTAGACTTTGGTCGTAGAGTACCCAGGGTTCAAACTGCCTTGCCCTGCAGTCTCTCCCTTGCGTTTGTGCCTTTAAAATGAGGCGGCGTCCACCGGCCGAAATCGATGCTCGTGGAACATTCATTCCGTTGTATTTCAGTAAATTTTGTGAATAAATTCTCTGGCGCCGGTCTTACAGCACCTAGACTTGGTGAAATGGAAAAATAAGTGTTTTGTTCATGGCACCATCTTGGAGGCGTGGCTGTAAAAATAGATGTGTTTACATAAATATATGAAGTTTATGGAATTTCTTAGGTAATATTATTCTATAAAAACGCCTACGTTGTTTGTGGATAATTCATAGTCTGTGCCCAAGAACAGTCCTCTTTCCCTCTTTTTTGTGTAAAAAGCTCAGTCATACGTCCTGCATGAAAACAACACATGATTCGTATCTTCCACTGATATCTCTCTCTCTCTCTCTCTCTCTCTCTCTCTCTCTCTCTCTCACACACACACACACACACACACACACACACACACACACACGTTTCAGTAATCTATGCCCGGGTTGGCAGCTCCTGTTTACTTCTTTCCCTTGGTCTAAACTTCGCCTTACAACAATAGACAAAAATACTCTTTTTTTTGCAGAAGTCTGAGTTTATATACCAAAACTCAATAATCTAGATTGCAAAAAATAAACAACGGATAAGTCTCACCGCAATATTCCTATACATTTCCTGTTTTCATTAAAATCTGTACTGCTTGTAATTTTTCTCTCGCAGTTTTTAATTAATTCTACCTCTTTTCCCAGTCTCGATGGATTGAGTTCGTGACAATTTCATTAAGTGTAAGGATTTTTCTTTAAATAAATGCTGATATATTTGCTGAATTACGAAAATCGAACTTCTTGGCAAGAACCTTATATCCGCACACCTGTACACAATCACTGGCTGGTGACAAAACATTCGCTAATTGTTTGCAAAGGATTAAGAATATGAGGGGTCACTCCTTAGGAATTTTTCTAGCCAAGAGAGGTCTCCAAAATGTTGGGAGTACAACAGTTTTAGCAAAATGATCACTTCGCACCATTTTTAAACAACTCGCGTGATCTACATGGCTGTAATGAAACAATTTCGCATGCATTAATTGGCGTAGATAAGATTTTTACCTTCTCTTCTTACACAATCTGCTTCACTACCTCCACCTCTTCTCGAGTTCACCGACATCTATACAGAACCCGAATTTTTTTCCTTATTAAAAATATTTTGAAAGTACTGCTAACTCAGTTCCACATGATGAAGAAATCCGAATAGCTGATTTTACAGACACTATTGCAAAATAAAAGGTGTTCCGGAAACCGACACTTGATTGTCTTAGCAAAATCTATTTATCTGCTGAAATGACAGATTCGTGGGATACCTCTTAATATCCTGTCGGGCCTCCTTTTGCCTCGCGTAGCGCAGAAATTTGACGTGACATGGACTCAAAAGTCGTTTGAAGTCCCCTGAGGCAATACGGAGCCATACTGCCTCTGCAACCGTCCATAACTGCGAAAATTTTGCCGGTGCAGGATTTTGTGCACGAACTGGTCTATAATGTCCCATAAATGTTCGATGGATGTCTGAAGATATGGGCGGCGATACCATTCGCTCGGATTGTTCTTCAAGCCAATTACGAACAACTGTCTCCCAGAGTCAATCCGTACTGTCATCCAAAAACATTCCAACTTGTTTGGGAACATTGCCTCCATGAATTGCTGCAAATGGTTTCAAAGTAGCTGAACATCAAGAGGACCCAGTCCATTCCACGTACTCATAGCCACACCATTTTGGAGCCACCATCAGGCAGCACAGTGCCTTGTTGACAATTTGGGTCTGCACCACACTAACCTTATAATCAGCTCTTACCAACTGAAATCGGGACTCATTTGACCAGGCCACGGTTTTCCAGTCTGTTAGGGTCCAGTCAATATGGTCCAGAGACCACCAGAGGCGTTGCAAGCGACGTCGTGCGGTTAGGAAAGGCACTTGCGTCGGTCGTCTGGTGCGATTAACGCCAAATTTCGCCGCACTGTCCTAAAGGATACGTTCCACATTGATTTCTGCAGTTATTTCATGCAATGTTGTTTCTTTGTTGCCACTGACAACGCCACGCAAACGCCGCTGCTCTCGGTCGTTAAGTGAAAGCCGTCGACCACTTCGTTGTCCGAGGTGAGCGGTAATGCCCGAAATCTGATATTCTCGGTACACTCTGGCACTGTGGATCTCTGAATACTTAATCCCCTATCGATTTCCGAAATTTAATGTCCCACGACTAGCTCCAACTACCATTCCGCGTTCAAAATCTATTAATTCCCGTCGTGCGGCCATAATGACGTCAGAAACAATTTGGCATGAATCATTTGAGTACAATGACAGCTCCACCGATGCTCTGCCTTATATAACTTGTGTACTGCATACTACCGTCATCTGTATACGTACATACAGGTTGAAAAGTATTTAAACCGACAAACTCTGGGAGGTTGTAGGGGACATCAAAATAAATATTTTTCCCCAAAGTCATTTTCTGCTGTTAGGAGTATTTAAAGCGGTAGAGGAAAATTTCTCTGGCGGCAAATTAATTAAAGCAACAAACACTTTTCCATTTTTTTACGTCCAAGAGACAACTAGGTAGCAGATACGGCCCAATTTAAGTCTCCAACAACACCGATCCACACATTAACGAAAAACCGCACTTGATGAGCGCTAGTAACTCTGGCATGTGTGTTATCCTCACTCCAAACGTGCGAATTGTGCATGTTGAAGACTCCATCACGCCCGAACGTTGCTTCATCGGCAAACAAAACAGAGGATGGAAATGTTCCAGGTACCACTGCGAAAACTGTGCTCTGGGTGGATAATCAGATGGTTCCGGGTTGTGGACACGCTGTAAGTGAAATGGACGTAACAATTTCTCTCGAAGGACTGTTCTTACATTCGTCCCCATGTGACGTGCAAATGTACGAGTGCTGATTGAAGAATACCGCTCCACATGCTGCAAGACAGCTTCCTCAAATTGCAGCGTTCTTACCGTGTGACGGCATCCCTGTCCAGGTAATCTGCTAAATGACCTGGTCTCACGCAGACGTTGGTACACAGCATCAAAGGTCGTATGATGCTGGATACGGCGATTAGTATATTGTTGTTGATAAACCCGTTGTGAAGCTCGTCCGTTCTGGTGCGCTATGTAGTACGCACCAACCATATCAGTGTACTCACTCCAGGTGTATCGCTCCATTAGTAAACAGAGACAATGCACTACTACACTGGTAGACAGCAGTTGCCTACAACTGAAGTGCGTAATACGCCCTTCAGCGGTTTAAATAATCCTCGTAGGAAAAAATGACATTAGGGAAAAATATTTGTTTTCATGTCCCCTACAACCTCCCAGAGTTTGTCGGTTTAAATACTTTTCACCCTGTATAGCTATCGCACGACTTGACCCTTCAGTGTATTTTCTCTTCATTATAAGTCATTCGAAGCAATTGGTAATTTCAGTTCATCGTGCTTAGCAAACCGGAGCAGTTGTTTTTAACAGATACCATTGTAAAACAAATGACGTTCGGGAAACAGAGATACTGATTGTGTCAGCGATATCTATTGAGCAGTGTCATATAAACACTACGGCGGCGAAAGTAGTTTCCTAAAATTCCACTCTCGTTTCCCGCAAGCTGTGTCGCAAGCAAACGCAGTGCGTGCGTGTGGACAGGTGTGGGGCACCTGCAGAGAGTGAGGGGCTGACCTAGGCGCTGACGGGGAACCGGCGCAGTGGGTCAGGCGAGTCGGCAGGCAGCTGCCGCCCTTATCTGTAGCGGGGGCGGCCAGATAGCCGGGGAATGCGGGCCCGCCCCCAGCTCGCGTTACACAGGGACACACTGCCAGCAGTCGGCTGCAGCACGGACCACAGCAACGGGGGCGAACTCTACCCTTCCCGCGTTACGCTGCCACACTGTGTCAATTATTGGCAACGGCGATCTTAAGTAAACTGTAGTCAAATTATGAGCTACTGGTTGCTTTACGTTGTGTTAAAGGCACGTTGCGGACGTCCTCCATTATTATTAGGTTAGTGCACAAGTTCGTGGCGTTTTTGTTTTGCCTATTGGTATTCCGGTTGGTATGGGTTTATTTGTCGACGGTCACTTTTTACTTTTAATTCTCTGTTGGTATTTCAGTTTACAGATAGTGGAGTTGTGGACGCCAGAAAATGTAGAGCCAATGGAGAAATCCAACCATTTCCGAGATATTGTTCTTTGTATGTCGAACAAAGAGGTGACAGCAGCGGTGACAGACAATATGCGCCATGTATGGAGATAATGCCACTGGCCTGAGCACGGCAACAAGATGATTTAAGGAAGATCGTTTTGACGTTAATGTTCCTCCACATTCAGGTGAACCTTCTAGGTTTGTTGAAGATCGTTTAAACGCACTAATCCACAACGATCCAAGTCTGTGTAGTCGCGAACTGGCAAACGTGATGAACTGTTATCATTCCACTATCGTGAAACATTTGCAAACAACGGGGAAGGATCAAAACTCATGTTACGCGTACTGCATGTTCGAAGCAAAAAATCGACGGTCGGCTATAAAGTCCGTCTCTGCTTGTTCGTCAACAATTGGCTCGTGAACAACACCAGCCACTTGCATTCTGTAGCGTTAATGGTGACGAGAAACGATGTCTTTATGCTAACAAAAACAAATCCCCTTGTACAAAGATATGCGCACATCGGCAAAAGATAACATTCATCTGTTGGTGTAACCACTTCTGACATTTATTGTCAACCACTGACATTTCTTGCAGACCCAGTCCAAAAACAACGACCAGGAAGTCTACGTGAGGTAATGCTACTCCACGTTAACGCCCGTCCACATTCTGCTAGACTGAGAAAACAACACTACACCGGAGTTGGTTAGGAAATAATTTCGCACCCACCTTCCTCATCCGATCTTGGACTCAGATATTTTCACCTTTTCTGCTTTATTTAACAACCTTCAAGGAACTTCCTTTCTCGATGAAAATGCGCTCCGAACATAGCTAGACGATTTCTTCGCCTCAAAGCCACGTGATTTCTACAGTTGCGGAATCGTTAAGTTACCCCAGCGTCAGCAGACATGCAAATAGCGAAGTCTGTGTGTGTGTGTGTGTGTGTGTGTGTGTGTGTGTGTGTGTGTGTGTGTGTGTCGTGTTTATTAAACTTGTGGTAAGACGCTACGAATTATCCATCAACCTAATATATAGTTTAAGTCTAAAGGGAACCAATGTTTTATTTCTCTTTTTAATGTAGTTTTTAAGAAATCCGCAGCTTTTCCTTTTTTGTAAATTTCTATCTTTTATTGGTATTCTCGAATTAGCCTATTAAAGGTTTTGGTATATCTTTGCCACTCGATGTTAGGCGGTTCCTATTTCCCTAAGATGTCTAACACATCATACACTATCTCATCAAAGTATCCAAACACCTATTAATGGACATTAATATTGTCAGTGACCACCCTCCGCCTTTATGACGGATTGAACTCTGCTGGGGACACTTCCAATGAGGCAACAACGCCTGTGAAGGATTGACAATCCATTCCTCTTGAAGAGCCGAAACCAGATAATGTTGCGATGTTGGACGCTGGGATCTGGAATAAAATCCGTGTTATTTGAGTCATAGCAAGAGTGTCCCATTGGGTTCAGGTCGGGATTCTGGACAGGTCAGTCAAATTCAGGAATGTCGTTGTCCACAAACCCGTTGCCCCATAGATTTGCCTTTAAGACAGGGTGCATCGTAATTCTGATACAACCAATTATCGCCTCCAATCTGTCTCTGCTGCATGTAAGACACAATAAAATGTGTTCATATCCTTCCACATTTAGAGTTTTGTTAAGTGTAATTACGCTTAATGAAACCCTAAATGTGGAAGGCGACCACACGCTATGTAAGAAACTACAGTAGCGTAGTATCACCTCCTCCGTACTTCACTGTTGGCATTGCACACGATAGCAGCTTATGTTCTCCAGGCATTCGCTAAACCCAAGCCCTTCCATCAGATTGCGACAGAGTATAGCGCGATTCATCACTTCATATCAATCGTTGCCTGTTATCCACTGTACAGAGACATCGCTCTTTACACAACCTCAAGCGTCACTTAGCACCGAGTACAGAAAGAGGTTTGTTTTAGGGCGCAAAAACAACTAAGGTCGTGCGCGCCCATGTCTCAACCTTAGAACACTAATAGAAAAAGGAGTTAAAAGCGACCACACGTTAAACCCAATCGATGGAAGGAAAGAGAGCTAAGAACAACGACTTCCTCTTGGAAAGTCCACAAAATACGCCGTAGAGACAACGGAGATCCCGAACTAAAGACTAAATATCCTTCGCCGTATCGCTTCGATGTATGAAAAGTAAAACGCGGCCGACAGTCCGCGCGTCGTTCGCTAAAACGGCCAATAACTCAGACGGCAAACATAAGTTAGGGCGTAAGTGGTTAAAAAATGGGCATTCGGTCAGAAAATGGCGAACCGTCAAAGGTTGATGAAAATGAGCACAAAGTGGTGGGAGAACACCACTTAACAAATGGCAATGGCTAAAATGACAGTGCCCAATACGCAGCCTAGCTGGAAGAGGTTTAATTCTCCGCAGAAATATGTGGCTTATCACCTCTGTGGCTCGACTATTATACCCCATGCGTTTTAATTTCCTATGCACTGTTTGTAGCACTCTGGAAAACGTAATTGGTTCCTTCCGCTGATTTCATGCGATCTTTTACGGCCATCTTCCGGAACGCTCGACGGTCCCTGTCCATCAATACATGAGGTCTGGCTGGTCTTGGTTCAGCTGCGGTTGTTCCTTCACGTTTCCACTTCTCAGTCACTTCACCAACAGTCGACCTTATCAGCTTTGGGCGGGTTGTAACGCGCCGGATGCATTTGTTACTGAGGTCATGTCCAGCGACTAGTCCACATTCGTCGTCACTGATTTCTCCTGACAGACTCATTCTGCTGTAACTACATCTTTGCTGACAACACAACACTTCACGTCTCCTGACACACACAGGTTAATTCCGCATTACACAGGGATGTGCGGACGCTTTTGATCAGACGGTGTATTCTGACTGGCCTGTGTTCTTGTCCCGTGGCTATTGTGTTCGCGGTATCCGACACAAGAACGCTGTCTTCTAGTCTGGAGATGATGGTTAGATCCTCATAAATGTGGCGTAGGCCTAGGAGGTTGTTTCAAGGCCACGTGATTTTTTCCAGGATCTCATGTGTTTCACAGCACCTGTTGGAATTAAACTTTAGGTAGGAAGCAGAATTTGTCAGTGCAGTGCTATCAGCGCAAGCCAATGAAAACGCCTACATACGGCTACTCATTGACTACCTAAAATGGTTTAATGTTTTCGTGAAGCAGTTTGGAGTTCGCGAAATCAGGAAGGGTTGTAATACGCCTGATGCTTTTGTTACTGAGGTCATGTCCAGCGACTAGCGTCCTCGCTGGACAAGGATGGCAACTCGTGGGGTCTGTCGGCCCGAGTTGGTATTTTAAAGCGATTAACTGCACTCAGGCGTTAACGATTCTCCGTGATCAACAAAATTACTCCTGAATTAGATGAAGACTATGAAGTGCGTTCCTGTGCGCATTGACTCTGAACTGCAATTTTGGTTGTGAACATTACCGGCAGTGACAGACGTGTATATATATCGGTAAAGTAGCCGAATCTCCAAATCTTCATGAGACTAGATAACTGTGGAGAAGTAAGAAGCGACTGCGCGTGGGATGTCGCTTTTGGGTTCACGGAAGCTCCGAAGAGGGCCGTTTCAGTTGTCTAATAGTGCCACGTTAATTGTTTTGTCGCGGGGTATTCTGGATCCCTTGGATCACATAGGATGTCAGCTTCGAGATGGACTCGGATGTTTACATTTCTAATAAAGATAAGGGCGTTTACATTCGGCCTTAGGCATTTATTCTGAACTACTTGTAGATTCTTTAATTGACATTTGCCAGCAATCTCCTACGAGGGCCTGCCGTATATGATTGCTGGGTGAAAGGCTGCTGTTTGAAATCAGACTTAGGTGTTGATGTTCAGTTCTTTGTTAATAAGAACACAGTAGAGATTTTACCGTATCTAGTTTTGCCATGCATGTGCTGCTTAAATGTTACTTTGAAATCTAAAGTTACTCCTAAGTACTTGACTGTTTTATCGCTGTTCATTCTTTGTCCACGTATCCGTAATCTAGTTTGCAATGTTGCCCTTTCAGCTGTGGAGTGTACTGCCACTGTCTTTTGTTACGTAATGCCTACGTATGTCTCGCCTTTGTTTACGTTACAGTCCGACTTCCTGCAACCGCTTAAGTTCCTTGCTGCGCCATTTACTTTTCCATCATTGGAAACGAAGTTCATATAACCACTCAGACTGTTTACAATTATTATTACTCATACATTTAAAAGAGGCTCACGTATCCTGATGTCCAGCTGTATGTTACAGCATTTCATACATTAATTTATTACACATATCTATAATATTACGCAGTTTCATTAGTTTACTATACATATCACACACAGTGCTTTCAAGTGTCACTGAAATGATTACATGCTGCACTACATTTCTTTTTGGTGTTAATAAAATAAATAACTTCGATGTGTGAATCCTTGATCATTATTAAGGTTACCAATAGTGTCTCGCTGTGGAAAATTCTCTTCGACATTTAATTAGCGACTACCGATGCTATCTGTGGTTGTGCTAATCTATACTGCTGACTGAAATTTATCTACACTGTGTGTTTTTGGAACTCTTGTCTTTGACAACTTAAATATCTGATAAAGTCGAGTATAGGAATTTCACAATTACGTTATTGACCTTTGCTAGTTGCTCTACCTTCTGTTCTACTCTAACGTTGCTACGAACCTTCACCCACGTTAGTACAATTGCACTTTGAACAACTACCAGCTTTCTTGCAACTCTGACATACACAAGGATTCTCATAACTACACTTGAAATTGTTTTCTGGCACTCACAAAGCTGATCGATAACCCGATATGATCACGATGCTATCTTCTGGTGCTTCTTATGTTTACGTCAAGTGCCTCCACGACTGCTTACAGCTCCGACGGACGTGGTCTTCAACACAGTGTACCCGATTCTGCGATGGTGATTTCTCCTTCGGACGCCTTAATGTCGACTGGAGTACGCTATGTGCCGGCACCATGTTCCACCCTCTCTTTTCCATCATCCACAAGCAACACAAAAAATGACACACACACACACACATACACACACATACACACACACACACACACACACACACACTACAGTCACTTACATTCAATACACACACTTAAGAAACAGTTTTAATACACATCTGAAAAGGGACCATTTTGTGCGCAAGAAGAAAACCATTTTCTGTCAGGCGCATGAACAACTTTTCGGGTTATGAAAAAAGAAAAAGAAAAACGCACTACGAAGGAATCATCAAAATGGGATGGAGGTCGGTAGATGTGCTGTATAATTACAGACAAACAGATGATTTGCTCTGAAGAGTTCCTAGATAACATAACGCAGCGTATCATTCTCAATGGAGAGAAGTCTTCCGAAGTAAGAGTGATTTCGGGTGTGCCGCAGGGGAGTGTCGTAGGACCTTTGCTATTCACAATATATATATAAATGACCTTGTGGATAAAATCGAAAGTTCACTGAGGCTTTTACGGGTGATGCTGTAGTATATCGAGAGGTTGTAACAATGGAAAATTGTACTGAAATGCAGGAGGATCTGCAACGAATTGACACATGGTGCAGGGAGTGGTAATTGCATCTCAATGTCGACTAGTGTAATGTGCTACGAATACATATAAAGAAAGATCCTTTATCATTTAGCTACAATATAACAGGTCAGCAACTGGAAGTGATCTAAAATGGAATGACCATATAAAAATAATCGTCGGTAAAGCAGATGCCAGACAGATTCATTGGAAGGATCCTAAGGAAATGCAGTCCGAAAACCAAGGAAGTAGGTTACAGTACACTAGATCGCCCACTGCTTGAATACTGCTCACCGGTGAGAGATCCGTACCAGATAGGGTTGATAGAAGAGATAGAGAAGATCCGAAGGAGAGCAGCGCGCTTTGTTACAGGATCATTTAGTAATCGCGAAAGCCTTACGGATATGATAAACTCCAGTGGAAGACTCTACAAGAGAGATGCTCAGTAGCTCGGTACGGGCTTTTGTTGAGGTTTCGAGAACATACCTTCACCGAGGAGTCAAGCAGTATATTGCTCCCTCCTACGTATATCTCGCGGAGAGACCATGAGGAGAAAATCAGAGATAAGAGCCCACACAGAGGCATACCGACAATATTTCTTTCCACGAACAATAAGAGACTCGAATAGAAGGGAGAACCGATAGAGGCACTCAAGGTACCCTCCGCCACACACCGTCAGGTGGCTTGCGGAGTATGGATGTAGATGATAAAATGATCACAATTTCAGAGAACTTTTATTCAATAGGAAAGAGCCTCACAAATTGAACAAGTGTACGATGCGCTGATCCAGCTACGGTTCTTATGCAAACACTTATTAAGCGCCGGCCGAAGTAGCCGAGCGGTTCTAGGCGCTACAGTCTGGAACCGTGCGACCGCTACGGTCGAAGGTTCGAATCCTGCCTCGGGCATGGATGTGTGTGATGTCCTTAGGTTAGCTAGGTTTAAGTAGTTCTATGCTCTAGGGGACTGATGACCTCAGAAGTTAAGTCCCATAGTGCTCAGAGCCATTTGAACCATTCTGCACTCATTAAGTTTGGCATTGATTGATAGAGTTGTTTGGTGTCTTCCAGCGGGATATCACCCCAAATTCTGTCCAATTGGCGCGTTGGACCGTGAAAATCCCGAGCTAGTTGCCGGGTCCTGCCCAAAATGCTCCTCCGAATGCTCTCAGTTGGGATGAGCACCGGAAACCTCGCTGGCCAAGGTAAGTTTTGGTAAGCACGCAGAGGATCAGTAGAAAGTCTCACCGTGCGCGGGCGTGCATTATCCTGCTGTAATGTAAGCCCGGGATGGGTGCCATGAAGGGCAACAAAACGGGACGTCAATATCGTCGGCGTACCACTGTGCTTTAAGGATGGCTTAGGTGACAACCAAAGCAGTCCTTCTATTAAAGAAATGGCAGCCCAGACTCGCTCATGGTTGTCGGGCTTTATGGCTGGCGACTGTCAGGTTGGTATCCAATCGGTGTTTGGGGCGTCGCCAAACACGTCTTTGGCCTGGAACTTCATTGACTGCAATAGGTGAGTCCTCACTGAGGAGTCCCGCTTAGAACTGAGCACTGCTGACCAGCGAACACGCGTCTGCAGGCGCCCCGGACGGCAGTGGGATACCAACGTGACTGTCGCCCAACTTAAGGACCACCAGGAGTGACTGTCTGTCCACTGCTTGTCTTCGTGCTTGCCAAACCCTATCTTCGCCAGAGATCTCTCCACTTGAGAGCATTTGGAGCGTTATGGGCAGGGCCTTCCGACCAGCTCGGTATTTTGACGATGCAACGCGCCAGTTGGACAGAATCTGTCACGATAGCCGTCAGGAGGGCATCCCACAACACCATCAATCAGTGCCAAACAGATTAACTTCTTGCATAAGGGCCAGAGGTGAACCAAAGCGTTAGTCACTTGCCCAATTTGTGAAGCTCCTTCTCTTGAATATGTCATCCAATTTTTCTGAAATTGGAATCATTTTCTTCGTCTGTAGATGTACAGTCATGGACAAAACGGGCGAGACCCCTCCCCTTTCCGTTATGCTGATCCGCACAGCTTTAAAGTCTGCTATACAGCATGATAGGCAAGGCGACGGAGTGCTACCAACATACTATACACAGGCGTGAAATTGAGAAACGATCCGAACTTTGTCAGACTGTTTTCAATCATGTGAATGACTATATTAATGCTGATTGGTGTGTTGAACACAACACGTAAATATGAGATATAAATGAAAGAAGATATGCTAATGAGTATGAACTGTACTAATAAAAATGAATTTCAGCTTATCGAGATAACATAACTGTTTTAGGAAGACAAAGTACCCAGATCGTTACGAATCAGCAAAATATTATACGCATCCGGCCGCGAAACGGTCTGTGTCAACGTTCAGACCAGTCATACTGGATTACCGTTGCTGACCTACCATGAAAGTGTGCAAATTTAGAAATGCGTGAAGATTCATAACGAAATTCAGTTAAAAATCATTCAATGCCACACGTAAGTCAATTCAGTTATTGACAGAAGCGGAAAAAGTAGGCAATAACAAGTATGAAATTCTACAAGATTTTCGTATTCGTATTTACATCCACAGGGCGCCAGTACAGAATAAAGGTAGCAATGAAACGTATTTTTTTTTTTGGGGGGGGGGGGGGGGAGAATTACTTGGCCGGCCGGCGTGGCCGAGCGGTTCTAGGCGCTTCCGTCTGGAACCGCGCGACCGCTACGGTCGCAGGTTCGAATCCTGCCTCGGGCATGTATGTGTGTGATGTCCTTAGGTTACTTAGGTTTAAGTAGTTCTAAGGTCTAGGGGACTGATGACCTCAGATGTTAAGTTCCATAGTGCTCAGAGCCATTTTTGAGAATTTCTTGAAACTGCTTTACTGATAGTATATCCGCATCCATCGAGATTAGAACCGAAAACAAACCAGACCTCCCTTGCAGTAGCAAACACCTTTCACTACGCTATCAGACAACACAGGCAAACAGCCCTCTATTATTACCCCAAACTTGAATAAGCCGGCAATTTCGCAATGAAAATGGCAAAATGATTTGCAGTTTCTGTTGCATAGAGCTTTCTGGACTCAAAAACAAGAATTTTCTACCGCTATGTCACCGCTTATGTGACAATCACTGGGGATGTTTATCGAAACAACAAAATACTGTTATTAGCGAGTAAATTTGGTAGGATAATTCTGCACCAGCCCAGGAAATAAACGGCGACATAGCTGCCAAACGTATTCTACAATGTTTCGAATTCTCCATTAGACTCGCCACAGCCAGAAAACGTTCATTAGCCGAAGTGTTTCTTAAGCTAGATAGCAATGGAAATGCTCGTACTTCTAAAACATGGTGACATAAATACTGGGATCTGAATTACCACGTGTTTAGGCAAATGGATTTTATTTCTATTCCTGTATTTTCGTGATTTGGATCGAAAGCATAGCTACGAGTAATATGCTGATGTATCGACTGCAACATTTCCAATAAAGAGTACGGGGAATTACTTATGCGGCCCTCATCTTCAGTAGCTGTCGTAACTGTTTTCATTGTTAGGATTTCGTCACCTAAATCGGTAAAAATGGAACCCTACTAGTCTCACTTTCTTGACCGTCTATCTGTCTACCC
This sequence comes from Schistocerca nitens, assembly GCF_023898315.1. Taxonomy (NCBI): domain Eukaryota; kingdom Metazoa; phylum Arthropoda; class Insecta; order Orthoptera; family Acrididae; genus Schistocerca; species Schistocerca nitens. The sequence goes on along the minus strand of NC_064621.1, from coordinate 532,851,047 downwards.
AACCCTTAAAACCCGTTTTGCTAATTCCTAACGATCTGGGGTACTTTGTCTTACAAAAACAGTTATGTTATCTCGATAAGCTGAAATTCATATTTAGTAGTACAGTTCATACTAATTAGCGTATCTTCTTTCATTTACATCTTATATTTATGTGTTGTGTCTAACACACTAATCAGCATTAATATAGTCTTGAAAACGTGATTGAAAACAGTCTGACGAAGTTCGGATAGTTTGTCAATTTCACGCCTGTGCATATTACGTTGGTAGCACTTCGTCGCCTTGCCTGTTATGCTGTATAGCAGAAGTTAAAGCTGTACGGATCTGCATAACGAAAAGGCGAGGGGCCTCACTCGTTTTATCCACGACTGTACATCACATCCGCCAATTTGCGTCCCATTCGTACAATTCCTTCGTGGTGCCTCTGTTTCTCCCTCTTATTTGAGTGTACATCACTTGAATAGGCAGCGATTGGTCTGGGAGCTGGCTATCACTCAGTATAGTAAAATCACGGCAGTTATCTCATAGATATGAGTTGAAAACGTTTAAGGGATTCAGAAGACAGGAAACATGCATGTGTCACAGCGCGCAGCGGAAGCAGGGGTTCGAACGCTGGAAGTAGGCGAGACTGCAGCTGCTCCCAGTCCAGTAGTGGGCGAACACGTGAGACCACCACCGGCGCAACACCTGACGAAGTCGACTTACAGGTTGGTCTCATAGCCAACCCGTTCCATACACTGAAACATACAGTTCGTCAATCATGCTGTGAAACTTCCGAAACCTCAATAGGAAAATGATTAATTGTGCATGTTCAAAACAGGACATGACGGTTACAGTTTGGAGTCCCACAGATATCCAGGACATCAGAGATGGAACATTACATCAGAAAGTAAAAACATGGCAAGAAACTGGCAGTAAGCCAGCCACTGTGTGTGTGTGTTTCACAACATAACACAAAGGATCAAATGGGTTCCTGACTTGGAGCAGAAAGAGTTATAGATTTGTTTAGCTTTACCGCCTTAATGAGGAATTTGCACACATCACTGCACCCCCTTAAGCCACGTAATTGCACATAGAATCCTATTCGCATGCATAATACTCGGAAAGCGAAAAATAATGTATCCTGGAAGGGACACAAGGAGGAAGAGTGGTTAACACCCGACAGTACAGCCTGAGTACTACCTGTGCAAGACGGGGCAGAACGGGTCAGCTACGTCCTTCTTATCGCAGTATTTACCTGGACACCATCAACCGGAGGTATTTGTAACACTTTTAAACTAAACTACAATTGAATATGGGCATCCCACAGCAGCCAATAAAGTGCCAAAGCAGCAGTACAAATTTCATAATCACTTCTGCGAATATCTGTCCGGATCTCTAGCTGTATTGTTCGGTGAACTGCATCGACTGCGCGCCGGATGCGAAATGAAGTGAAATGCCAGCAACGCTAAAACGCGTCAATAGTTTTCATAAACTTCGGAATCTGCACTTTACGTGACGCATCGCGAAGACAAGGCCGTGCTAATTCGTAGCTCTGACGGGTAAGCAAGAGATTAAATTCTTGGCGTGTGACTGGTTGTCCCCAGTCACGTCAGCACCGATAAAGTCATGTGTCACACGACCCGATGAAACAACTCACTTTTTTTTATGTAACAGTATTAGACTCTGGCAGCAGCTTTCTCTCATTTTTCACGCAAGCCTATTTCATCCACTATGAACCCTGCAGTGTATGAACTCTGCAGCGGAGTGACCGCTATTTTGAAACATGCTGTTAAGAGTTCAACTGCTTGCCAGACCAGGACTCGAAACTGGGATCATCTTTGGCCAGGTACTACTCACAGCTCCACATATCACCCCTCTCCTTACTTACTCACTCACTCACTCACTCACTCACTCTCCTGGCCCCATCAACTGCAGTCTGTTTTTCTCCTCGTCCAGCGCCTTCATCCACAGCGTTCTGTCCTTGGCATCTTCTTCCCTTGCTCCCAGTATTTCAAGATCCTCGGCCACGTGCTCTCTCCATCTCATTTTCGGTCCGCCTAAAGGTCTTCGTCTTTCGGGTTCCTTGTCTGACAGTTCTGTCTTTCATAGCCCTGGCCGGCCCATTTCAGTCTCCCAGTATTGGGGTCAGCAATAATATCCGGTTTATTATACATCTGTCTGGACTTCCCGTTCTTTCTTCTTCGCCACTCACCTCGCTCACAGATTGGTCCAACTGTATTCCGCGGGATTTTATTTTCAAAAACTGTTGTCTTTCTCTCTGCATATTTTCTATTCTCCCCATTTCTGCGTCATGTAATATTATTACTATTCTGATTATAATTTTATATGCCGTTATTTTGGATCCTCTTGAAAAAATTTTGAATAAAAGACCTCTGAATGTCGCTCTGATCCTCGCTTCTATTCCTTGTATCTTATCATTTCACTTGTTAAGCACCAGGTCCAGATATTTAAACTCATCTACTTCTCCAAACACATGCTTATCAATTTGCAGAGTTCTCCGCCTCTTTGTCTTTTATTTTCTTTCTACACTCACAAATCACCTTTTCTCGTGATTTACCTCTAAGCCAACATCCTATGCTTTTTTGAAAAGAGATTTCTTGACACTATTTTCCGGTCATCCAGATTTCAGCGATTAGAGCTACATCGTCTACAAAGATCAGATCGTACATCTTTATTCCTATGCTAATTGCCTATTATGCTTCGCTTGCTGCGTCCACTGCTTCCTGTACTATAGTGCTGAACAAGGGATGATAGTCTATCTCCCTGACTCCTGTTTTTTGTCAAAAGCCCTGGAATATTCTCCATCGATTTTCACTATCCCTGTCGGGTCTTCCACTGTAGCTTTTACAAAATTTGTAATCTTGTTTAGTATTCCAAACTTCGTCATTTTCTCCCGTAACTTTTCTGTGTCTTTTGTTGTAGGCTTTCTTAAATCAAGAATTAATATTGCCATTGTTATACCGAGTTCTCAAATTTTTTATATTGCTTCTTTCAGTACAAATATAAGATCAATGGCGGATCGATTCTTCATAAATCCCGCTTATTTTTCCATCTATTACCTCTTTTGAATGTTGTTCCAATTTTTTCTGGAGAGTCTCGAAGACCCTCTACGCTGTGGTAATTAAGAAGATGCCTTTATAATCCCTACATTCCTGTTATTACGATCGTTTCTGCCCACTCATCTGGCATTCTTTCTCCGTTCCAAATTTTGGTAGCGAGTTTGTCTATTAGTTTTGTAATTTTACCTGCTCCCTTCTTTAGTAGTTCAGCTGTTATTCCGTCTCCCCTGGAGCTTTGTTGTTTTTTTAGTATTTTGATTGCGTCTACTATCTGGTTCATTGTAGCGGTGCAACTAAGTTTTCAAAATCCGCGGAAGCTATCTCGCGTACCTCAGCGGATTAGCGACCTGGAAGAAACGATACTGTAGAGAAACGGCCTACAAGGGGCACCGATTTTGTTTATCTTTCGCACTACTGTCATGACAAAACGTCATGCAATAGCGATATGCACATATATAGGTAGCAGTAGTGTCGTGTACATAACCCGCCAGGGTAGCCGAGAGCGCTAACGCGCTGCTTCCTGGACTCGGGTCGAATCCGCCCGGCGGATTAATGACGAGGGCCGGTGTGCCGGCCAGCCCGGATGTGGTTTTTAGGCTGTTTTCCACATCCCACTAGGTGAATACCGGGCTGGTCCCCACGTTCCGCCTCAGTTACATTTGAAACACGTCCGCACTATTTCACGATTTACACAGACAGTTGGGGGGGTATGGGGTGGTGGCAGGAAGGGCATCCGGCCATCCCTAACACTAACATTGCCAAATCCGTTGTAACCACACCGACCCTGCGATCGCTGCGGGACTAAGGCGTAAGCGATAGAAAGTGTCGTGTACACATCATAGAAGAGGGCAGTGAATTGGTGGAGTTTCTGACGTGATTATATGGCCGCACGACGGGAACTAACAGACCTAGAATGCGGAATGGTAGCTGGAGCTAGTTGCATGCGACATTCCATTTGGGCAGTTGTTGAGGAATTCGGTATTCCGAGATCCAAAATGTCATTAGTGCGCCGAGAATACCAAATTTCACGCATTACCTCTGACCAGATCGTACATCTTTATTCCTATGCTAATTGCCTATTATGCTTCGCTTGCTGCATCCACTGCTTCCTGTATTATAGTGCTGAACAAGAGATGAAGAAGCTTGCACAGGATAGAGTAGCATGGAGAGCTGCATCAAACCAGTCTCAGGACTGAAGACCACAACAACAACAACCTCTGACCACGGACAACTAAGTGCCTGGACGTCTTCACTTAACAGCCGAATGCAGTAGCATTGATGTAGAGTAATCAGTGCTAACAGACAAGCAACACTGCGTGAAGTAACAGCAGAAATCAACGTGGGACATACGACGAACGTATCCGTTACGACATTTGTGGGAAATGTGGCATTAATGGCCTATGGCAGCAGATTACCAACGCGAGTGCCTTTGCTAACAGCAAGACAGTACCCGCAGCGCCTCTTCTGGGCTCGAGATCATATTGGTTGGATCCTAGGCGAATGGAAAACCGTGGCCTGGTCAGATGCATCCCGATTTCAGTTGGTAAAAACTGATGGTAGTGTTCGAGTGTGGCGCAGACCCCACAAAGCCATGGACACAAGCTGTCGGCAAGGCACTGTGCAAGCTGGCGTCTCCATAATAGGGTGGGCTATGTTTACATGGAACGAACTGGGTCCTCTGGTCCAACTGAACCGATCATTGAGTGGATATGGTTATTTTACGGTACTTGGAAACCATTTGCAGCCATTCATGGACTTCACGTCTCCAACAACGATGCCATGTCACCGAGCCACAATTGTTCGGGTCTGGTTTGAAGAACATTATGGACAGTTCGAGAGAGTAATTTGGCCACCCAGATCGTCAGACATAAATCCCATACAACATTTGTGGAACATTTTCGAGAGGTCATTTCGTGTGCAAAATCTTGCACTGGCAACACTTCCGCAATTACGGACCTCTACAGAGGCAGCTTGGCTCAGTATTTCTGCAAGGGACTTGTAACGACTTGGTAAGCCCATGCCAAGTCTAGCTGCTGCACTATACCAGCAAAAAGGAGGCCCAGCCGGGTATTAGGAGGTATCCCATTAATTTTGTCACTTCAGTACATTATTGTACTATGGTGCGCTTCTTTAACGTTTTCGTGAAATCCACGTTCTAAGATTTACGAACCCGCTGGAGATAGTACAGACTATGCTTTGCGAATACCATTTCCTGACATTTGATTTCTAATAATGATATCGGAAAACCCATCACATTACCTCTTGAAACGAATAGCCGTTCAAATATAGTTTTCTACGCAAAGCATCAAAACTTGTAGTCCGCCCCGGGCAGCTGAGTGGTCAACGTGACGGAATGTCAATCCTAAGGGCCCGGGTTCGATTCCCGGCTGGGTCGGAGATTTTCTCCGCTCAGGGACTGAGTGTTGTGTTGTCCTAATAATCATTTCATCCCCATCGACGCGCAAGTCGCCAAAGTGGCGTCAAATTGAAAGACTTGCACCCGGCGAACGGTCTATCCGACGGGAGGCCCTAGTGACACGACATTTTTTTTTATCAAAACTTATGTCCTACAATAATAAGAAAAATGAGCCGAATGAGTGCCTCGTTGGGTCTATGCATCCCTTGTTAGAGTCTGCCTTCACTCCACAGCATAGTGCGCTGTTTCACTCATTTACTCCTTATTTGACAAATTATCGTGAGGCCCAAGTTTGAAGTACAAATGAGAAAAACAAATTGTAATTCCTCTAGTGAAACAAAAATTCACCTTTTCAGATAACTCTGCTCTACACAGACGTAGTTCCACATTATATGATTCATAACTACGTAAGAGCAAGCGGCAGTTGCACTAAAGTACTATTTTACGCTTATTTTCCCACACATAGCTAGGTCGTACGACCGAACGATGCTGACTAGACCTGTTTTAGTACGCAAAAGGCGAAGACGTTACAATAAGACTCGGGGTTCGGATCACCGTCCGCCCTACACTGCCAGCCAGCGTAGAATACGCTGCTGAATTAAAGATCCAACCTGGTAATGATCGCCATGTGAAACTCACATTCGTGACGTCTCAAGGTCACTGAAGTCATGCACATCTACTGTAGGTGACAACTGCAGCTCTGGTGGCTTCACACGCCGCACTAACTTACACTACTGTTATCTACGGCCATTACGACAAAGAAAGCCATATATTTTGGTTCCGAAGTGCACTTAAATTTTACTGCATGTTAGCTATTGTCACGACTAACTTTTACCAACGCGCTAGTGGGCATGAAAGAGTTCAGGAAACGGGTTGAGAAATTTCAGATGGCAGCGGAAGGAAGATTGCGGGTTTAATGTGCCGTCAACGATGAGGGCATTAGAGACGGAACATAAAGTCGGATGGGGAAGGAAATGGGCAATACCACTTTCGAATGACCCATCCCGGCATCTGCCGTGGCCGGTTTAGGGAAACGGGCAAAAAGTATATCGGGATGGCCGGACGGGGATATGAACCTCCCTCCACCCGAGAGTGAGTCCAGTGTTGTCTTAAACAGAGCGCCACCCCTGTATTGCTAAACGGCTAACGTGCAGCACGATTCCTGTTGCAAGTTGCCTATCTAATGGCTTCAAGTGGCGACAAAAATTTACTTTCAATATTTCAGACAGTTACTGCCCGAATTTAAAATACTATCGTAAACCACTCATTAAGTGGTAATAAGGGTTCGTCAAATGGAAAACGGACAGCCGCAACAACGGGACCACGGAATGGTTCCTTACAAAAGTGATCACCACTCACCTTCAGACATTTACGCCACTGGAACGATCGATTCTAGTTTCGTAGAACGCCGTCATCCGCTGACGGATCCATAGCCGCACCCGCTCCTGCACTTCCTCGTACGAATGAATCCGACGTCCACGCACGTCTTTCTTCAGGACACCAAAGACGCGAAAACCACGCGGTGATAGATCCGGGCTGTACGGACGATTTTCAGCGTTTCCCTACCAAATCGCTGAAGCGTAGCCTTCGTCCCAATGGCAATGTAGGGGCAACAGGATGATTCCGTCCGACAGCATTCCTGGGCGCTTTGACTTTGTGGTGCGTTGCAGTTTCTGCAAAGTGTCTTCAAAGCGCTGCGCACTGATTGTGGTAGTTCCACCCTCAAGGAATTCTGCGAGCAATAGGTCCCTGCAGTCGAAGAAGAAAGTCGCCATGACCTTTTCGGACTTTGTGTGGACAGCTTTGGATTTCTTTGACAGGGGAGATGCTGTGTGTCTGCACTGCTGGCTTTGTCGTTTGCCCTTTGGACTGTCTGACGGAATCATCGTGTTGCACGATGTCTCCCGCCTCCATACTGTCAACCGGACGAAGGCTACGCTTCAAGGATTTGGTTGGGAAACACTGAACGTCCTCCGAACAGCCCGGATCTTTCACAGTGTGATATTTTACTGCTTTGGCGATCTGAAGACACACGTGCGTGGACGTCGGTTTCAGTCGGACGAGGAAGTGCACGAGTGGGCTGCGGTTTTGGATCTTGCCACGGAACTGGAATTGATCGTTCCAGTGGGCTACATGTCTTAACGGTTGTGATTACTTTTCAATCGAGCCATTCCATCGTCCCGTTGTGGCGGGTGCTCTGTTTTCATTTGACTGCTTCTACATAACCTAAACGTTAAAGTTTTAACACCGTAAGACAAGTATTACCTTTAGAAACCGTGTGTATATCTTGAGGCAGTGCAACTCACAGCGCAAAATTACCCAGGTTATATTTTTCCAGTATTTGAGAATGAGAGAATTCAGCGCCTTCCAATAAACTTTACATGTAATTTTCAACCTTTACAAAACATGCCCGACAAAATGATGGAAGGAAAAAGTTTAGCGCTTACTATATCTTCGATGTCCATACAGTAAAATTTCGACATCTAGCATGACGTTTTAATTTGTTATTTCTTTACTACTAAAACGGTATACAAAACATTTTGAAAACAATATCCACATATAATACCAAAGATACTTACAAAATTATGTCACTGTACAACGGCTTGAGATACGATGTCAAAGATTCAGGTGTGCGACAAACTAGCCTTTGCTTAAAATGGAGCTCAAATTAGCCAGAGTATACGCAGCCAATATTTGATAACAAGAACACAAGTTGGTTCGCACTAGACTAATAATATAGCTAACTGGCGAGTGGTTTACTACGTCTTGCAACTGGGAAAAACAGCAAGAGACGAATTGCTCATCACGTTGTTCGTCAAGTTTCGATAGCTGTAGAGTGCCCACTACAGAATGATCTGCTGAAGTGAAGCGAAGCGTGCAGTAATGCTTATCATAGGCGTGTCAGAAGAAGAGGTTGAAAAGAAAAAATTGTTACGAGAGTGCATTCCTAACAGAACTTTGCATCCAGGCCCCACATGCGAATTTTAAGTAACTCCGAACTGAATATCCTAAATAATGTTTAAAAGTTGGTTCAATTTTCTAATACAAATTAAAATTCAGAGCATCGGACAATCACCTAAAGGCATTTTTGCAAAAACAAAACGAGAAAAAATATCTTAAAGCCTTAACTTTTCATGGTTAGGATCCACAGCCATTTAATATTTCTTAAATGACATCATAGTCGCCGTTGCCTGTATGAAATATTTATTATTACGATTGCAATTTCGGCCATAGGGGCCATTTTCAAGAAACACTACACCTGTTACCTAAACACAAAAAATACAAAAATGAAGTACAGGGTGTATGTACCACAAGATTGATGAGTACGATACTTATTACACCGTAAAATGTTGTTAAATATGTGGTGAATTGTCAATGTTACCATCGTTCTAATAATCTATCACAAATAAAGCTCAGGTTTTTTATAATTACGCTACTATCTTAATGAAATGTTTGTTTAATTATGTATATACACCCTGTGCTTCATTTTTGTATTTTGTGTGTTTAGGTAACTTTTGCAGTGTCACTTGAAAATGGCCCTAAGGCCGACATTGCAGTCGTAATAATAAATATTTCATACAGTCAACGGCGACTATGATGCCATTTAAGAAATATCTTAAAGCCGTTCACAGCTGGGTGTAGTTTAGCGACTGTGGAACACCTCTTTATTTTCTATCTGACCTCCCTCCCTCGAAATCTCGTTACACTTCCTGCTTTTTCGATTACGATTGCGTCTGCCTTCGTTTTCTTTTTTATTTGTACTTATACAGACGAGTTTGCACAATCGCTCTTGTCTATCGCAAGCTACAAAGATCGTCCTGTCGTAACTCCAACTAACAGTGCGGCTGATCGGCAAGAAGCCTGATGACAAGTAAGAGAGTGTAATGAAGAGACGAACTACAAATGAGCTGCATTAAACAGACGGCAGTGACACCTGTTCCAGGGGCCGCTACTAACGAGCCAGTCGTCGTGTGGAAACCTACTCTACCATCTCCTATCCACTTTAGTGGATCTAGTCCACAACAGCGATTTACTAAACAACTTGATAACGCTTTTGCTCCAACACTATATGGATATTAAACTGTTCGCCACTCGACTACAGTAGCTGTCTAGTGTGAACAGGTTTTTAAAGTTACTGTTGTGAGCATTATAGTACGAAGATTTCTTTCATGCAGCTCTCCACGCCAGCGTATCTTGCACAAGCCGCCTTATATCCGAGTAATTCCTGCACCCTATGTCCGTTGCAAACTACTGTATTCAAGCCTTGGTCTTCCTCTACAACTTTCACTGCCCCTCGATTCCCTTCATTCCCAAACTGACTATGCCTTGATGCCTTAGGATGTGATCGTACCGGATCGGGACTCGAACCCGGAGTCTTCGTCTTTCGTGGCCAAATCGTAGTCTGTTTGACACAGCGTGTTGCGCAGCGCGCTTTGTGTTTGGTCTCGAAATGCTCTTCCTGGCGTCGCGGTCCATTTAACTGATGGTTGGTCATCTCTCCTATGCTGAGTGGTACAACTACCCATGGTCAAACGCCTGAAGATAATGTGAAGACACCGCCAGCCTTTAATAAGAAGACTCTGTGGCAGAGGAGACTAATTTACTATAATTAATAATTGCCAACGCGTAAGTTTTCAACAGCACCAAGGGAATCAGACGGGCGAAACACCATGAACACTCCCTCACTACAATGAGAGATGTGAATTTAACCTAAAACATCGTCACGTCTCCTTCCCGCCTGTCCGAGCACGGACATCTGCACAACGCCCCTGGCGCGCCTCGCCTTAGCAGTTTCTCAACACCTGCAGTACGCAAGGCCAAGGTAGCCGGCCGGGCGATCTCGCCGCTTTAATGCCTGCAGCGCCAACGGCCACGGGAGCAGCGTTACGTTCACACGCCGCCGTGGTCGTGACCGCGCGATAAGCGAGCCGACCCCGCACCATTACACGTGCGAAACACCCACAGATTGTGCACTGAAAGACACACGGTTACATGCTTCTGTTTACATCTCACTACTTTGTGCCTCCCGTCTCAATTTCTCACTAGTTCTGCAGAGCACCAGTCACACTAAACATTCAGCAATGACACATTTAACCCTTTGTTTCCTGACATACGATAAAATTTACTTTTTAACATTTTCTTTGCAGAATTTATGCTATTGTGGCCTCAAATGATGGTAGGAGTTTTTGTAAAATTTTATTTTATTTTTCACAACTTTTTTCTCTCCTGGTACTCAGAAGTACCGTCAGACTCCATGGACAGAATCACAACATGCGCAGAAAAATGCTCCAATTTTTAGAACTTGTACTTTATGCCACATAAATATTAAATATTTTTACATTAGAAAATTAATTAACAGAAATATGATATTTCTGAATTTTTTTTTTTTAAATTTCGCATAAATTTATTCTAGAGCAACCTCACAATACATAGTAACTTAGCTATACATTTTTGACAGTATATACATATCACATATTTAGTGATACCTCATGAAATTGTAGGAAACAGTTCTTTTTCTCATTGCAGCACAAATACACTTTACATGTACTACATTGAGATTGTGGTCTCGACTGAATTTTATTTTTCGCACACATTTCGCATCGTCCTCTTTTACAACTGAACACTACAAAATGGTTCCCTCGGTTGCCAACACGTACATCCTTCGGAACAGAAAAGCTATCCTTCCTTCTCTTTGGGAGAGTTATTTCATCTTTACCAGAGTTTCTCTTTTTGAGATTTGGAACTTGCTGTTCATTCATTATCCCAAGTGCCACAGCACGCCTGAATTCCAGCAGTGGCAGTGCCCCATGTAGATCACTGAAAATGACGTAAGCATTGACAAAAGCAATTTCTATTGCTCCCCAGAAGAGACGGTGCCACCATTTCTTTGATCCCTTGTCAAGACCATAATTTGAACGTAATCTGTTTGCATGATCCACACCACCCATGTTTTTATTGTAATCACATACAATAACTGGACATGGAATAGTTATACTAGTTCCATCTTTCTGTTTTCTTGTCACTACGCTCTGTTCAGTGCTATGGAAGTTTGACGCAAAATACACTACTTTATTTTCCTTCCATTGAAATACTGTTAGGTCTAAAGATGACACTCTGTGATTTGATTTAGACATTTTTCTTTAGGTAAATTCCCTGGCAAACCTTTCCTGTTTGTTCTAATTGTTCCACAGGCAAATGTATTTACGGTTTTCTGTGTGAGAAAAAGTGGACAGAACAACTAGTGAGAGGTAACGCACTGTTGCTACAATAAAGTGTTCGCACAACCTGACGGTACTAATAAGCCCGCCTTATATCTTCCACTTTATCTCATTCACTTGTAACGTAATGCTTCAAACTACTATAAAACAACAAAGAAGGTAAGTACGTACAATGGAAAACTCAACGGAAGTTTCAATAAATTGCGCACAAATTCAGGCAACACCATGGAAACAAGCACATACAATCTTCTGTTATCACAGCAGCGCGCGAAAAACAATTTCAAGCTCTGACCGCCAGAGAGGTCTATGTATTGCACAATAACATCTATGAAACAGTAGAGCAGAGTTACTGTTACGTACCGACAGGCTCTCAGATCACGAAACTGCACCACGAGAAAATAATGAGAGTCAAAACTTACTGGTACTTTTAAGTACCGTCAGCAACAAAGGGTTAAAGAACCCCTTTCCCATTCAAAGTCAACAAAAGCCACACATAAGTTTGTTTATTTACAAGTAAGATTTAAGGGAGTCGGATACCCATATTCAGCGAGGAAACAACCGTACAGGTGACAAACCACAACTTGGTAAAACATGCAGTTTGCACATCAGCGCAGAAAGCCAACGAAGTACTATTGACACAACGAAAGCTATTTACATATGCTGAAACCTTACGCGTTTTAATGTACACATATACGAGATAAGAATTCCCATTCTGAATCAAAGCCGGCCGTTGTGGCCCAGCGGTTCTAGGCGCTTCAGTCCGGAACCGCGCTGCTGCTACGGTCCTTAGGTTAGTTAGGTTTAAGTAGTCTAGGGGACTAATGACCTCAGATGTTAAGTCCCATAGTGCTCAGAGCCATTGGGGAACCATTTTCTGAATCAAATTTCCTCCACCGTCTCAACAACCACAGGGTAAATGATGTAAAAAATAACGAATTTTGTTGAAATGGCAGTCGAGGCACCGAAAAGATGATTAACATCATGTTACAGGTGTATTAAATGCACTACACAAACTACAAGCCGGCCGAAGTGGCCGTGCGGTTAAAGGCGCTGCAGTCTGGAACCGCAAGACCGCTACGGTCGCAGGTTCGAATCCTGCCTCGGGCATGGATGTTTGTGATGTCCTTAGGTTAGTTAGGTTTAACTAGTTCTAAGTTCTAGGGGACTAATAACCTCAGCAGTTGAGTCCCATAGTGCTCAGAGCCATTTGAACAAACTACAAACATCAGTAAATATATATGGAGCTCAGAAATAAATGGTTACAAACACTCTGCCACAAATATTCAAACGAATACATGGTGGTATGCGTGCAATTGTTTTAACCCTAATACCTATCGTGAAAACATGCTCATAAGTCCATGTATATGCAATCACCAACTAAGTACACTCATGTATCATAGAAGTTATGTGTAGAACCATACAGTACACAACAGCTGACCACTGTAAGCAAGTAACTACTTCGCGCAAGTAACAAATTTAAAAGCAAACAGGTGTTATGGCTGAAGTACTTCAGAAACAAAGATACCGTTGTCACTGATCATATACCTACGTATTATGTGACGTGTTTCACACAAATTATGCACAATTATTTCCATCTACGTTGTTAGCAAACTTACTACATAGAAAGATACACGGTTACATGTCTCTATTTACATCTCACAACTTTATGCCTTCCGTTCTGTTTCAACATGAAAAGTTATTTCAACACAAAATGTGTAACATTTACTAAAGTGCAACGCAGCAAAGCTGTATAAAGAAGTTTGGGTCCCCACATGATTCACTCAATTATCACTAGCAACTCACATGTGGTACGTAAGTGGTAAACGCAATAAAATTGACGTGTAATATTAGCACATGAATCACTGCCGGTAAAAGTACAGTAGAATTTAATTGTGTGTCCGTGTTCATAAGGACGTAATTATTACAGAACTCCAAATCGGTTTATTCTGAGAATGTAGAGCCCCGTAAAAGGTCACACGGCAATACTGTCAAGGTAGGTTACTTTAAGTACCTCATGCGTCATGTTAGACTTAATTACATGTCCATTTTTATCCGTCAGGTGAAGCTGTGACAATTTAAACACACACTCAGTGCCATACGAAATGATGAGCCTAATATTAAAGTTTACAGTTTTTTTGTGCCTGTACAAAAGCTCATTGCTGCATCCAGGAACTGAAACAGCAGACAGTCTAGGCTAAGCATCCGTTCACTACGGAGAGAAGGAAACTGTAGGGATATTACTTGTGTACCTCTTTAGCGTCCTCCGACTAGTAACCAGAGAAGTGTGGAACACAGAATATCAAGTCATTCAACATTGAAAGGCAGATATTATGGCGAAACTAACCCGTTGCTGGTGACTTAAGTTCAGGGCCGGTGAAGAGTAATGCTGCAGAGATTCAAGATCATTGTTAAGATGCTCGCTTTCACCCACGGTTGCTACAGAAAATACCGACTTCCCACTGGCTCATTCCCTTGATAACAACAGCACTACTGGCTGTCCTAACTCCAATAGGATTGCCGGTGTCCGGCCTAATATATACTTCCGGCCTGTCGAGATGTTGTTAGGGGTCTTAACAATGAAGTGGAGAACGCGCAACTAAGGAACGTTCCAAGCTACTGAAGTAAGCGCGAGGAATAGGTGTAGGGAGGAGTAACATATGGATGTATAGCTATACCATACAGAGAGATTCTTATGTCTGTGTTCCGTGTTTTTCTTCGTAGGCAGAACGAGCCTAACCACACCACGCGTAGAGGGAGCGAGGCAAAGTAAAACGTGCCGATCAGCCAATGACAATCCGCTCCGCCCCACCCCCGACCGAGCGAGATGGCGAACTGGTTAGCACACTGGACTTACGTTCGGTAGGACGACTGTTCAAACCTGCGTCCGACAGTCATGATTTAAGTTTTCCCTGATTTCCCTAAATCGCTTCATGCCGGAATGGTTCCTATGAAAGGGCACGACCGACTTTATTCCCCATCCTTCCCTAATCCGATGGGACCGATAATCTCGCTGTTTGGTCCCCTCCCTCAAATCAACGAACCAACGAACCAACCAACCAACCAACCAACCAACCAACCAACCAACCAACCCCCGACACGCACGCGCGTAGCACCTATACAAGTGCACACGAGAGTTGGTCTGCGCTGCGCTGCGCCGCGCCTTCGCTAGGAACGCGCGTCGCGCTTGCTTTCGCACGTGACAGCGTTCGTTTTACCAGTCAGTGGCAGACCAGGAAAAAGACTCAGCAAATTAAGAACACTGAGCACTTCGTTGCTATCAGAATTCCCGAGTTGATTGCGCTTTTAGTTTAAGCACTCTTCACTTCGACCTCGTAGAAAAAACTGGCTGCAACTAATTACTAATAAACGACTGACAATTTCTACTCAAAACTGGCAGTCCGACTTTTCTATTTTTGGAACCTAGCAACCTTACAACATACAATGCGGAAAACATAGACTGCCCACTGTCGACTTCTATAACCGTGCTGCAACATCTGTGTACAGCACATAAGGGCAACCGGCGGCCCGCAGAAAAATTCGAGGAAGGGAGGGGGGGGAAGGGGTGGGGAGGGGGAGGTAGGGGGGAGGGGGGAGGTAGGGGGAGGGGGGGAGAGAGAGAGAGAGAGAGAGAGAGAGAAGCCTTCACACTGAGTTGCGCCCGTGACTTGTTTTCGGATATTCCTCATTCTGTCTTTAGCTTTATTCTCGTTTGGCTTCAGCGTAATACAGGCAATGTACGCTAAGTGCGAGCGATTTACACTTTTAAACTTTTCAAATGAACACAGAAATTATGGCTTAAATTATTTAGTGTTCCAGAAACAACCCACGACTAAGCTATCGGATATCAAAAGTACGTTTGGGCAAGTAATTAAAAGTGCTTCCTAATAGCGTTCGTGAATAATTAACGCACTAAATTTTAAACAGTCCCATGACCTTGCCTGTGGCCAAAAGTCGCAAATGTATTTCTAATCGCTTGTCAACTGGGATTGTCTGTATCATTGCCGTACTTTGTTTTTCCTATTCTTTATCGTATAATATTCTTTCCCAGTGTGAACGTATTATAACACTGCAGCTGTTTCATTTATAATGAATTAGCTACAACCAGCAGCTTTTATAGGCGTTTACTCATCCTCGATGAATTTCAAAATGCCTGGCATTCATTCTTCAAATGTTTACATTTATTGGTGTATCGTGAACATTGTTTTTTTCCCCGGAATTTTGCAACGGAGGTTTTAAGACAGTTATTGTAGAACATCGTAGGTAAAAAAGAAAGTTCACAACGTATAAATAAATGTAGATATCTGAAGATGGGGGTGAACTAAAATGAATAGACCTTAAAAATGCCTATCTTGAGGCCCAATCTGTTGGCATGTCGGTGAGTTACCTCATTAAGATTAATGTCAGGGGGCTACAGTTCTGACGTCAGCAGATTTGCTGTCTCAGGTTACGAGCAGGCCCGCGAGCTTAAGTATGTAAATTCAGGTCCTCGAGTGTCAAAGGTTGCCCGTGCCTCCTTTACAGTATTAAGAGTATTCCGTCAATTATATTCATTCTTGATTGAAGCGCATACCACCTATTAGTATGACGCAACTGTGTTTCACTTACAAGGGAACCTCCCCATCGCAGCCCCCACAGATTTAGTTATAAGTTGGCACAGTGGATAGGCCTTCAAAAACTGAACACAGATCAATCGAGAAAACAGGAAGAAGTTGTGTGGAACTATGAAAAAATAAGCAAAATATACAAAGTGAGTGGGCGATGGCTAACATAGGCAATATAAAGGACAATGTGAGCCCAGGAGCACCGTGGTCCCGTGGTTAGCGTGAGCAGCTGCGAAAAGTGAGGTCCTAGGTTCAAGTCTTCCCTCGACAGAAAATTTTACTTTCTTTATTTTCGCAAAGTTATGATCTGTCCGTTTGTTCATTGACGTCTCTGTTCACTGTAATAAGTTTAGTGTCTGTGTTTTGCGACCGCACCGCAAAACCGTGCGATTAGTAGACGAAAGGACGTGCCTCTCCAATAGGAACCGAAAACATTTGATCGCAAGGTCATAGGTCAACCGATTCTTCCAAAGTAAAACACGTCTGATATATTCTATACCACACTCGTGGCGGCATGTGCGTCACATGATAGGAATATGTTGTCGACCCACCTAACTTGTACACTTGGCGAATGGGTAAAAAGATTTTTCTACCTTATTCGATTTAGGTTTTCTTGTGCATGTGATAATCACTCCCAAAAAAGCGATGAAAACATAAGAGTTTGTCACATAAACTGAAAATAAAAAATTAAAATTTTCACTCGAGGGATGACTTGAACCAAGGACCCCTCGTTCCGCAGCTGCTCACGCTAACCACGGGACCACGGCGCTCCTGAGCCCACACTCCCTTTGATATTGCATATCATACGCGTGGACTACTCAGTTTGTATATTTTGCTTATTTTTTCATAGTTCCACACAACTTCTTCCTGTTTTTCTCGATTGATCTGTGTTCAGTTTTTCAAGGCCTGTCCACTGTGCCAACTTATAACTAAATCTGAAGGGGGTGCGATGGGGAGGTTCCCTTGTTAGTATGTCAACATTGACAAAAAAAACTGTTTAAAATACACCAGCTGTAAATTTTTGCATTTACGTTATGTATCTTAGTTAAGTATACGCACAGAACCGTTATCATCAACAAGAACTTTTCTGTTTCACGCGTCGTAATTTTTTGGTACTCGCTGCTTCTTTGTACTCGTGGTGCCAAGAACTAATTTTTTTCTCCTTCTGTAAAAGCGTAGCCGGTAGACGTGTCGCAGCAAACCGCCGACACACTGGTTCGCCTGCGCGATGTGCCAGTTTGCTTTGCGCAGGGCCCCCGCTAACCGCCGCGGATGCTTCGCAGCTGCTATTAGCACGTTGTAGCGCCTCCCCCTGCTAGCTTCCGGACTACAGCTGTCCTTGACGGTCCGGCCTCGGCGGTAACGAGCCGGAAAGCACATTCTGCAGTTTTTTTGGCTTCTGTAGGAGTCCAGTCCCAAGGGCAACGACAATGTTAGCACCCACATTTTGTTTTTGCATTGTCCAACACTTGACGCACGAGTGCTCTTGTGTCATAACGTTACTAGCGTGGCAGCTGACCTGGGTACAAAAGTCAAGTCTGTGATTGTAGAAAATCAGACCAGCCGTGTGGCCGAATTTGTTGCAGCTTAACAGAGTTCAATACTGGTGTGCCCGGAGGAAGGGTGGTAGGACCGTTACTAATGATTATGCGTGATGAAACAGCTACGGCAATCTGGCTAAAATATATCCAGAACGAATCAGTATGTCAAGGCACAGTCTCCGCTAAGTTAAAGCGGACAATGTGGCGATTTTCTTATGTTCACATGTAACTTATAACTTTACATCTGCCTAATTATGAAATAGTTTAATTTTAAAAAAAAGGTAAAAGGCTATCTACTTTATTCTGTTGTATTAGAAAGAGTCTTTGAAGAGGACTTCATCGATATAATGCATGTGGAACTTTATCAAATGGCAACGTAATAGCCGGAGTGTAGGTAATTGTACGCATGTTGAAACAACGCAACGTTTGTGAGACCCCTCTTCGGAAGACGAGTAGTGATTCGAGTCGCTTTTATCTTGTTATCTGTACAATTCCACAGAAAAAGTATTAGTCCCATAAAAAAGTCCGGTATCGCACTTCAGAAGCTACAGCCGCTAAAAAATTTCTTACGTGCCCCATCCATCCAGAAAGTTCCGAGACTTATTTTATTCCTGACGTCAAGCACATTTACTAACAAATGTAGGCAACATGTGCATACGCTCAGTCAGTTGAGAGCAGACAAATGGCTCTGAGCACTATGGGACTTATTAACATGTGAGGTCATCAGTCCCCTAGAACTTTAAGAACTACTTAAACCTAACTAACCTAAGGACATCTCACACATCCATGCCCGACGCAGGATTCGAAGCTGCGACCGTAGCGGTCGCACAGTACCAGACTGAAGCGCCTAGAAACGCTCGGCCACAGCGGCCGGCTGTGAGCAGACAGTGTTAAGTAGAGGACGTGTGGCGATAGTATGTCAATGTTGCTATGTTACAGTTCGGAAGAGGCCAACGAACTGAACTTCCCTAAAACAACTGTTGAAGACATTCTCCAGAGTGTTTTGAAGAAGAGAAAAGTGTGCGCAATGTTTGTTTCCACACCTTGGCTCCCGAACAAAATACGAGTCGCGAACGCCTGCCACGAGGTGATTACTACGTAAAACGCGGACAGCTACTTTTGTGGAAAAAGATCATCACGGATTACGAGACTCCGTGTCATCAGTCCGAACCCACCACGAAACGACAGACTGTATAATGGGTCTCTGACGACTCGCCAAGCCTGAAGACGTGCGAGCTGAAAAAAATCTCAAACAAGAAATTTTATGACGGTTACACACGGTCGTATGAACGTTTTGTGCATTGTATTCGAATAGGGGAGGCTGACAGAACAGATGAATCATTAAAAGCACCATCTTAACTTTTCTCTACTTTTTATTGTCTCTTAACTTTTTGGATCGAAGATGTACATAAAAAAATCGACGTATTGTCTATGACATAAACACTTCAAAAAAGGTTTTGCATCACCCCTGTTTCCAGAACTCCTGAAGATAGACGTTGACTGTAGATATCGTATCACACACACAGTTCCTCTGATTGTTCAGAAATGTCACTAAACCCGCCCAAAGATGTAAACAACCATGCACGAGTAGCGCCTATTAGTCAGAGGGGATCCAACAGCCGATCAGTTCCAGTCATTCCACCAGGAAGGAGGTAGACGGCTAGTGTTGTCTGTAGTTCAACCATGCCTAGACTGTCAATACCGCGGTTCGATCGCGTCAACATTGTTACTTTGTGCCAGAAAGGGCTCTCAACAAGGGAAGTGTCCAGGCGTCTCGGAGTGAACCAAAACGATGTTGTTCGGCCATGGAGGTGATACAGAGAGACAGGAACTGTCGATGACATCCCTCGCTCAGGCTGCTCAGGGCTACTACTGCAGTGGATGACCGCTACCTACGGATTATGGTTCGGAGGAACCCTGACAGCAACGCCACCATGTTGAATAATGCTTTTCGTGCAGCCACAGGATGTCGTGTTACGACTCAAACTGTGCGCAATAGGCTGCATGATGCGCAACTTCACTCCCGACGTCCATACCGAGACCCATCTTTGCAACCACGACACCACGCAGCGCGTTACAGGTGGGTCCAACATCACGGCGAATGGACCGCTCAAGATTGGCATCACGTTCTCTTCACCGATGAGTGCTGCATATACCTTCATTCCAGACAATAGTCTGAGACGTGTTTGGAGGCAACCCGGTCAGGCTGAACGCCTTAGACACACTGTCCAGCGAGTGCAGGAAGGTGGAGGTTCCCTGCTGTTTTGGGGTGGTACTATGTGGGGCCGACGTGCGCCGCTGGTGGTCATGGAAGGCGCCGTAACGGCTGTACGATACGTGAATGCCATCCTCTGACCGATAGTGCAACAATATCGGCAGCATATTACCGACGCATTCGTCTTGATGGACGACAATTCGCGCCCCCACCGTGCACGTCTTGTGAATGACTTCCTTCAGGATGAACACATCGCTCGAGTCGAGTGTAACCCTATCGAACATGCCTGGGATAGATTGAAAAAAGGGCTGTTTATGGACAACGTGACCCACCAACCACTCTGAGGGACCTACGCCGAATCGACATTGAGGAGTGGGACAATCTGGACCAACAGTGCCTTGATGAGCTTGTGGATAGTATGCCACAACGAATACAGGTATGCATCAATGCAAGAGGACGTGCTACAGGGTATTAGAGGTACCGGTGTGTACAGCAATCTGATCCTCCACCTCTGAAGGTCTCGCCGTATGGTGGTACAACATGCAATGTGTGCTTTTGCATGAGCAATAAAAAGGGCGGAAATGATGTTTATGTTGATATCCAATTTTCTGTACAGGTTCCGGAACTCTCGAAACCGAGGTGATGCAATACTTTTTTTGATGTGTGTATTTACTCGTTCTGGATAGATTTGGAGTTGCCTGTCATAGCTCCCTCGTGCTGTATAGTAGAGAGTGTATCAAAAGGTACGTTAAAGGCTGCTTGGTTGGTAGATGGGTATCACGTGAACATATTTTGATCATAAACTTATGTTCGGAATCGTTTTGTTTGTGTACTACTGTCTCTGAAATGTGGAGGAGGTAGTTTGAACCACACAAGTTAGAGAAGGAATAAAGGAGACACTGAACATTATTGTCAGCAAATACCAGTTTAATTCCCTTACAGAAGGTATTCAATAGGATCGCCATCAACTTCGATACATTTTGTGTATCGCCTGAGATGTCTTGTCGATTCCTTGGCCTCTTCGCTCACCGAATCTGACGCCACTGGATATTCACTTTTGGAGCTACATGAAAACCCTAGAGTATTTGACACCAGTGGAGTCACCAAATGATTTTGTGGCACAATATAGGTAGCAGCGTGAGCCATCCATGATATGCAGGGAATCTTTCAAAGTGTTCGGCAAGACATCATCAGGCGGTTCACAAAAGGTATCGAATTGGCGGGTCTCATACTGAGCACACACTGTGATTGAATTAAACTGATATTTACTGACAGTAATGTACACTGTCTCTTTTACTCGCTGTCTAGCTTGTGCGGTCGAAACTGCCTATACGTCGTCTTTCTCATTTCAGAGACGCCGGTACACAAAGGAAGCGTTTGCGAACAGAAGTTTACAAACATAATATGCTCATATCGTACCCATCTACGAACGATGCCGCCTTGTAACATGCTTTTGATGCACCTTGTATAAAGAATTTCCCAAACTTTTAGGGCCAAAATAATATGTGGATAGAGGGTGCTAAAGGGAGTATTTTGAGATACACGAATCGTCAAAAATTAATGTCTCAGGGTAGGAGGCCTTGAATGAGTGAATGAGTGAGACGTGTGTAAATTGCTTCTATTTCCGCAACAGACAACTGCCTTTAAACACGATACAAACCATACCTGATGTGTCCGCGGTGTTTACCGCCGTCCACTTTTTATGAAGTGTTGTCCAAGATGGAACTTGCAGGCGTATAAATAAATGCGTTGTACCAGGATGTAGTGCTCACAAAGCGAGTCGAATATACAAGGAAAAGTTTCGCAACAGGTGCCCTCCGAACTGGAACAAAAGCTGTGGATGGAAACTGACAGAGAATCTGGGTCGCTTACGTCACAGAGCTACTCGACAAAGAAACGTTCACACAGTAGAATTTAAGGAGATTATGGTTTGATCACGTGGGGGCACATACAACAATAAGCACCCGGCAGCTTTGCCGTCAACTGATCGCTATGAAGAACATAGCGTGAAGGTTACTGGTCGAACAGAAAAAGACCCCCACCTCCTGTCACAACAGAACACGTGCAAGCAATTGGGCTAAATTATTCTGAGCCCATAATGCAGTACTGTCTATGCATGATGATGTAATCTGTACTGCGACTAGTAGTCGTCACTTTCAACGGCTATGAAGTTACGTTTTTACCATAAGGTTTCAGTTATATACATCAAGAAGACGCTTAATGTTCATTCTGACCCAAATGGTTCTTCATTTTGAAGTACTTAGTTTTATGATCTTCTACTATCTGTATATTTCTGCCCGCAAAGATTTGGGACGCCCCGTATACTGACAGACTTACAATATGTAAGCTCCGTGACACACCGAATGGAGGTCTACGGACAGCTGGTGTAGATAACGGTCACCAGACATCGATTGTGTGCTAATAGCATAGGTCGTCCGTGAATGGCTTTTCTTATCGCTGAGGTGAGAATCTACTCGCCGTGTGACGCATGAGTCTTATGGGCCTTTTAAGCCCGCAAAGCCTTTGTACTGAATATACTTCATTCACATGTTGTAATACTCTTTTGTCACACAGCACCCTTGACTCCGCTTACTTATTACAGAAGCAATTTCCCCGATATTGCCGCCAACCACAAAGCGCATACTGACTGCAACTAAACAAGTACAGTCTTCTCTCTACACGGTTGGCGCAAACTCTGTCATCTGCAGAGAAAATAACTTTCGCCACTAAAATGAGTTTCCAGAAACAGCCGCCGCTATTACTGAGTGTTTGGTTTCCGTTTTATCCCACCCTTGAAAATGCGCTACGAGATGAGCTTGCAAGTTATGTAGGAAAGTTTAAAGTACGATATAGTCCGTCAGACGTGTACGGACAGCGCAGCTAGTATAGCTTCGCTCGCGAAATACAGGACTATGAATACGAGTTCCGCTCCAGCATAACACTGTAACACAGAGCAACTCGCAGGGAATCCTGGACCTACCGACACCAATCGTCTGCCTCGATTCAGAGCTAATGCCACCCGCTGACAGCAAATATGTTTAAAACAACGCCTATAACAATAATTAAATTGTCAATAGTCTGTTCCGTCTCTGCACACCTAATCATGCGGAGTGTGACGTCAACGGATAAAAGCCGGCGTCTGGTGTCGGTACAGTCAACTCAATTTTCTCGTATACGAAAAGGATCGAGGTAAAGGTTAGCAGGAATGTTGTGTGACTGGAAGCTATTATGCTTTTTTTCTATTGTTGCCTGCCCGTGGAGTCTCTTCTGCTGTTGCATCCTGTATCGTTCGTCACTTGTTCGGAGTATTTATGCATGCTTCTTCCTCTGCTGTTCTCGCCCATCCATCGTACGTCCCAATATTATTTTCACCGCTCTTTGCTGTCTTAAACATACCCTATCCTAGTCTTTCGCCTTTTTCTTGTTGTACAACGTATCATACAGATCTTTTCCATGCCCATCGACATTCGACGACAGTCCGACATTTGGAAGACCTCAGATCTTCTGCTCTATGGATATCCCTTTTTCAACTTCTCCTCTGCTGCTGCTGTCATCATCAGATAGTGTACTTCCTGAGTAGGTACATTCTACTACATTTTCCATTGGCAACAGGTTCCAGTTTTCTTTCTATACCAGTTTTTCTCACCTCTAAAGTTTAGCTTTATTTTTTTTCAGTACCATCTCCATCTTGACTAGTAAGTCTCTAAGTTGTTACATTCCACCAATATTGTTGTACTATTTGCGACTGTTGGCGATCCTTTCTTTTCCACTGAATATTTTTCTGTTTGTCGAAACATTCTCCGATTATATCTAATGATTTTCAGATGTAAGCACTGAAAAACACGATAGAGAAGTATACTTTGTAACATTACATATTTACCTGGCAACCTCTATCGATTAAAATGGTCGGCGACGAAGGCATCAGTGCCCTTAATACCAAATGGAATACGATATGACTACGCCCTGTCGATAGGTCTAACAGCATACATCCGACAGTTGAGGCAATGAAACCGTGTACCGATATTTCGTTTATAAGACTCTACTGTTTTCCTGAAAAGGCATAAGTAATAACATGCTGAGCCACGGCGACTCTTCGTAACATATTAGAGTGCTCGACAAATATCTGGCTTCCTTCACGTTTAAGCGCACCCAGCCAACACAGTCTTGTAAAGAAAGATGTTATTGTGCAATGCGATAGCAGGTTGATACACTCAGTGTAAAAAAAAAGAACGCAAAATCAAATATTTATATCTGACCACAATCACTATTGACGTCACTTCAATTTGACTAAAGATATTAATTTTTTCATCCCAGAAAGGATTGTTTGCATAATCCCCATTTACGTCACGTAAAATCTCATTTGATGAAAATAATTTCTCTCGGCTTTCTTTACGTAACATTTTCGGTAAGTGAGGTTCCAAACCCGTTAAGCTCTTGTAAAGAAATTAAGTCATGTTATCTGCGTTTTTAACACAGTATCTGAGGATCAGAAACCAAATACACTCAAATAGAGCCGAATCTAAGGATCAGAGTGTGCGATAACTACTTGGAAAAACGGCTCGTCTCTATAACGATGCTTAATAATGTTTTGAACCATTGTCTCGCCTCCTTCCCCCCCCCCCCCCCCCCATCTTCTCGAAACAATCAGTTGAGATCATACACCCTGTGTAATACAGTAATCCCCATTAATTTATCTTCCAGCCGACAAAACATTTTGTTTGTAAATAAGTTATACACAACTGCAACCAATCACTTTTTTGAACAAAGCATTATTATTCAAAAAAGTGACTAGTTGCAGTTGTGTATAACTTATTTACATTCAATATACAGTCACGGTTCTAAAATATCCGTAATGGATAAGCATAAAACATTTTGTTTTTTCCGGTACACTTTCACCTCACCGATTTATTATTTGGATGTAGTTTTTCCCGACAAGTTGAACTGGGGGTCCACGTATCACATACTGCTGAATAACGACATCGTATGTACTGTAGATATGTATCAAATTTCCCAAGAGAAATTTTTTAAATGCCTTTCATGTAGAAAGTTTTTGAGGAGAGTCAACAAGAGCGTCACTTCTCATGCAGAGGCTTCTCTATACGTCAAATGTGATTCAAGACATTGTGTACTCTTTCTTATGGGAATGAACCAATTGAAATGCTGGAATCTGAATACTACAATCTGGTAGCACGGTATATTAAACTGTACTGACCATTCTTTCAGAAGAACTCAACACGGAATGGTCAGTGG
This sequence comes from Schistocerca nitens, assembly GCF_023898315.1. Lineage (NCBI taxonomy): Eukaryota > Metazoa > Arthropoda > Insecta > Orthoptera > Acrididae > Schistocerca > Schistocerca nitens. Next base: position 532,825,747 of record NC_064621.1, on the reverse strand, counting down.
TAGTACGCTCGTACTCCATATGAACGCATCTCAACTCACATGGCATTTGGCCGCTGTTTGTCTTTTAAACGAAATGATTCATCACTGAAAGATACCGCATTTATCGATTTCCAGGAAACGTTTGGAGCCTATTTCTTGGCAGCTATGTCAACAAAATCATTTCTCCTTACGTCAGTTTGAAATCCTGATAAGAACCGTCACAGGAATTACGCTTTCCGATAGTTATTGCACTTTGCAAGTTTTCGAACTCTGTGAGGCATTTACCACATTTATCAGTCCACCGTGCTACTCCGTTTGAAGCTTCAACTACGGAAACTACAACAAACGGCGTTAGCTAACGAGGGAATCCATATGGTACGTGAACATGGTCGTTTGCACGCGGAGCGCGTTGCTGTTCGTCGCTACTTCTGAATCCACTGCAGGGGTGGGTACGGTGGAGTCGTTTATAAGGCGCGAGGAGCAGCGGCTTGTAAAGACACGGGCTGCGGGGCGCCGGCACAGCGAGGTTTTACTTATGCAGCGACTGGGGGAGCAGGGCGGGTGACTCAGCAGCTCGGCGGAGTACACGCACCCTCCCGGCAAGCAGTTGAATGGGACACGGGCTGGCGCTGGCGGGGTCACGTGGCCTCGGGCGCTACTCTGCTCTGCTCTCGACACGAGCACCACGCGCCGGTACGAGAATGGAGGGAAGCAAACGTTACGGCGCTGCGGAGGAGGGAGCAGCTAGGCTGAGAGTGAAAGGGAGAGAACTCGTGTGTGTGTGTGTGTGTGTGTGTGTGTGTGTGTGTGTGTGTGTATATATATGTGTGTACAGCATGGGCGACGAGTGGGAAGAGAAGCAAGAGGACAGAGAGAGAACGCGAAAAAAAGAGAGAGAACGCGAGAGAGAGAGAGAGAGAGAGAGAGAGAGAGAGAGAGAGAAAACGCGAAAGAGAGAGAGAGAGAGAGAGAGAGAGAGAGAGAGAGAGAGAGAGAACGCGAAAGAGAGAGAGAGAGAGAGAGAGAGAGAGAGAGAGAGAGAACGCGAAAGAGAGAGAGAGAGAGAGAGAGAACGCGAGAGAGAGAGAGAGAGAGAACGCGAGAGAGAGAGAGAGAGAGAGAGAGAGAGAGAGAGAGAGAGAGAGAACGCGAGAGAGAGAGAGAAGCAAGCCTGCTTTTGAAAATGCATCGACAGTAAAGGTGCTGGGTAAAGGTAGTTAAAGAGCGATGGAGCAAGAGGGGAGACTGTATCTTTATAGTGTAGTGACTGCATTTTCTGTTGACACTTATTATCAGAATTATTTAATTTTCACTTGAGTGCAGCATTTGTACAGTAAAAGAACTTAACAGAATATCTGGACGCATTTTGAACCAATATGTACACTACATCTCGCCTTTCTATATCATTTAAACTCTGACTTACCGATGTCTTTTAGTAAATAAAAAATGGAAACATGATTTACTATACTGGTAGGGCTGGTTTCCTATGACTATATTGTAACTGGGTTATTTGTGTACGTAGCAACCAGTTACAATGTTTATGATTACTGATTTCATAACGTTAACTTACTTATCTGCGATACGTTTCGATCCACCGGTGGTTATCTTACATTACTAAGATTTTAACAAAATTATTTTACGGGACTTCATTTTACGTTTATACTGTTTTACTTTCTCATTATGATAGAGATGAGCTGAAAATGGTCCTAAACCAACCGAATTCGGTGTTTAATAAGGAAAACTTACAGTTGTGCAGACATACAAAGAAGATTCTGAAGTACCTGAAACCTGCCGATGGCCGCCTGTTATATATTAGCTCATTTACTGCTAGTTTGCCCTGTAACAAGCATCTTTATTAGTAAGCCTTTGCGTATGTATGTCGTCTGGCTGCTGTGATGGTCGAGCATTTGCCCTCGTTTTGTAGCCTTTTTTTTGCACTGTTTTTAAATCACGTTGGATTTTTCACAATGTCTTTAAGCGAGGTTACACTCAGTATGTTGCACTCGTATTCACAAATAAATTTGCACGAGGTATACAGCGGCATCTCTTGTCTATGTTGTGAAGTCTTGTTGGACTCTCAGTGTCCTTACCTTCTGTAAGACACAATAAGATCCTATGTACGAGTACAATATTCTATTTATAAACCGTACGCCAAACCAACCGTGAGCAGCCAAACATGTCTGAAAAGCAGTGAAGAAAATCCAGCGTAAGGAGCACAGATGTGCGACCATCGCAGCAGTTACATGACGTAGGTATAAGAGGAATATGATTCCAAACTAAATATCTTCGCAAAACCTTAATAAAAATCTTAGTGACGTAAATGGTACAAAAGTATTTCGTATTCTTTCGTTCCTGTAGATAAGCACTAGTAGTACAGGTGTTTGAAACGCTACCCAAACACATTTATTTTTAAAAAATTAACGAACTGTAACCATTGTGACTGGCTGCGCTACACACGTGTAATCTCCGTAACGAAATAAGATTTGAGGTTGGGGTCACGTCGACGTCAAGATCACTACGGACGGATCAACAGTTCAGGGGTCAAGAGTGAAGGAGAGAGACGACCGCCGCCGCATTTGGAGAAAATTCACAATGATTATATCAGCATGACGGGTGTGAGCGCTAATCTTCATAAATTCAATAACCTCAAAAGATATCCAAACCTTCCACAGGTAAGGGTAGCAATGGAGCGACTTTTCCAAATGCCAAAAGGCACGCGCTTGCTGCACGATGGCGGAAGCGGTGTAGATCTTTGCTACAGATGGGAGCGAAAGCGGTACTTCTTGAACACAGTTGATTGTGGCGGCGAAAATAGGAAAAATGGTGCAAAAATGGGAAGAGAGAAGAGAAAGAGCAGACGGTGAGGGGAACAAAGGACAAGCAACATTGGTAAAAGTAGAAGTAATACAGAAGCAACAAAGTAACGGAAAGAAAAATTAAAGAATTTGCATGTGGCAGAAGTGAGGTGTCTAGTCCGCAGCTCGTGGTCGTGCGGTAGCGTTCTCGCTTCCCACGCCCGGGTTCCCGGGTTCGATTCCCGGCGGGGTCAGGGATTTTCTGTGCCTCGTGATGACTGGGTGTTGTGTGATGTCCCTAGGTTAGTTAGGTTTCAGTAGTTCTAAGTTCTAGGGGACTGATGACCATAGATGTTTAGTCCCATAGTGCTCAGAGCCATTTGAACCTTTTTAGAAGTGAGGTGAGGTGCTTCGTAGTTAACAAACGTCCTCTAGGATTACTTTTCACTCTGTGGCGGAGTATGTGCTTATATGAAACTTCCTAACAGACCGAAACTGTGCTGGACCGGGATTCGAATTTGGACTTTAGCAGTTAGGACACAAGTTCTTTGAAACTCAGCTATCGAAGCTAAGATTCTCAGCCCACCCTTATACCGACCCGCCTTCACTACCGTAATAAAGCTGTGTGTGTGTGTGTGTGTGTGTGTGTGTGTGTGTGTGTGTGTGTGTGTGTGTGTGTGTGTGTGTGTGTGTGTGTGTGTGTGGCGGGGGGTCATTGAACCCGCGAAGGTCCCAGGTTCGAGTCTTAGATCGCCACATAACTGTAATCTCCCAGACAAAATCTTGTTAACATAATGCGAGTGGACAAAAATATGGAACATCAAAAGCGTAAATCAAATTCTTGTCGGGTTTCCAGCCGGATCAAACTGACATCTGAGCACAATATTCTAGCAGTCCACCTGGCCGCAATCATCAGGTGAGAAAAGCTTCGCTGCTTTAAAACACAGTCCCAACACCGGGAAGTATTTGCAACTACTTGCGTCTCATTGTATAACATCCTGCGTCCCTCTGAAAGGCAATGTTCAGCCACCACAGATTTATCTGGTTGTAATAATGGCGTATGGCGATGATGTTCAATACACCTGTCGTTGAAGGTACGAATAGTTTGGGCAATGTAAATTTTCCCGCACACACACGGTATATTGTAAACTTCAGACTCCCTCAAACCTAATCATCTTTGACAGAGCCAAGAAGTGCTCGAATCTTAGCTGGCGGTCGAAAAACACATCTCATCTCATATTTATTCAAAAGTGCACCTATCTTGTCGGTCACATTCCCGGCACACGGAAGAAAAGCCACAGACCTAAAGGTGTCTTCAGAAGGTTCAGGTGGAGGTCCAAACTCAGAAGCACGTCGAATTTGTCGGTCCGTATAGCCGTTATTATTGAACACGCCCTTAAGATGTTGCACCTCCTGTGGTAAATTTTCAGCATCCGAGACAGCATATGCTCGTTTAACAAAGGTCCGAAGGACTCCTGTACGTTGAAAAGGTGGATGGCAACTGGTAGCATGTAAATACCTGTCGGTATGAGTCGGTTTCCTGTAAACACTGCGTCCAAAGGTCCGTCTTCTTTTCTACAAACTAATACATCCAAAAAAGGTAACTTTCCCTCCTTTTCAATTTCCATCGTGAATTTGATGCTCGGATGAAGGCGATTAAAATGGCCCAAGAACCGGTGCAAAGAGTGTATTCCATGTGACCAAGCAAGAAAAATATCGTCAACATATCTCAGAAAACACGAAAGCTTCAAAACATTTGTTTCCAGGGCCATATCCTCAAAGTCCTCCATAAAAAGATTAGCGACTATGGGGGATAATGGACTCCCCATAGCCACACCGTCAGTTTGTTAAAAGTGGTCGCTTTGCGAGTGGAATCAGTTATCGGAGAGAGCAGCATAGCTTTTCTCGCCTGATGATGGCGGCCAGGTGGACCGCTGAAATATTGTGCTCAGATGACAGTTTGATCCGGCCGGAAAACCGACAAGAATTTGATATGCTCATACGCCGGGAAAGTCTATATAGTCAAATCAAAAGCGTGACATTACCATGCCTAAAAGGACCATTAGCACTCGTAATAGTTTCCATTTATCTTGGAATGCATAAATACAGGCCCTAGATGGTTTTCAATGGAACCTTATAGAATTCTTTCTGTAAAACAGTTCCAAGGTAAGGTAACGATGACGGAGGTAGATAGCGATCACGCACCCTTCTCTCTAAAGTAGACCACAACGGCTCTGTACTATTGAGATCTAGTGACTTGAGGCGAAGGGACACGTCATTCTCGTGATGATCAAGCCAGTCCTGGACAATGCGAGCAGTGTGAACAGCTGCCCTGTCGTCTTGAAACACAGTACCACCACTGGGGGGCAAATACCGTACCGTGGGATGAACCTGACCAGCCAAAATGGTCATATAATCATCAGCAGTAGTGTAACCTTGCCGAATAACAATGGAATAACACGATATGATCGCCAATATCATCGTCGAATTCCCGACAGTGATTCACTTTTGAAACGCAAACTCGGCCGGACGTTGGAAACAGCGTGACTCGAGCCTGATGTGACCGTATTCCATTGCTGCGTAGTCCAAATTTTATGGCACTAGCAACGCGTTTTCCTGTTACGGGCATTTGTATCACTGATGAGATGTTTTGGAATTGCAGCTCACCATGCAATTGCCTGCTTGTGAAGTTCCCTTCGAGTTCTGGTGCTGACATGGTCCGCGAGTGGGACGTTCAATCCTGCAATGATTTTTGCAGCTGTCGTCCTCTTATTTTTTGTCAAAAACCTCTTCGATAACCTCCAGTCACTATCACTAAACACACACATTCGTCCGCGTTGTGACTTGGCGGATTACGTTTTTCCGCTTTCCTTGTACGCGGCATAAATCTTCGATACGGTATCTGCGACATAAATCCTCGACACGGTATCAGCTACCTTGGTTACGGAAGCAGCCACTATAAGAGCACCAACAATTCGCCCACGCTCGGATTCTCTCAGCTCCGACACCGTTCTGAACACGACTGACAAAGTATTGACGACATTGTGAGACCTTAACTTTTCCCGGCGAATTGAATGTTCAAATAACTTACGGATTTGCTGCCGGGTGACGTCGTCGACCACCACCGATATTTCGACAGGAGCACACCCTGCCATTCTCAAGGCACAACAGCAAGGAGGAAACAATGTGCAAGGGAATTTAATACCTCGGTTCATAGAGGAGAAACAAGGAAACGTACCACACACAGAACAAGTAACCGCAGTGTCAACACACAACCAAAGATAACCAACGTCAGAAAAATCGATATGACTATTAATTTACAGGTGAAGTAGCACTAATTCTGTCCCTCTGTTTTTTGATGAGAGAGAGAGCCGGATTCTAAGGAGCATTTAAACAAAATCCACCATCTCTGTTCATAAGGTTGATTGATAATTTGATTTCAACAGCTTCCTTGATAACACTATCCCAATAGCTGGACGTGCAAGCCAGAATCTCTGTGTTGTTCTATTCCATAGGATGACCAGTGTCAAGGCAAATGTTCTGCTATATCGGATATGCTCGGCTGTTGTAAGCGTGTGTGACGCTTATGTGGGTGTTCATCGGAGGTGAGGGTATCATCTGGAGTGCCCCAGGGAAGTGTGGTAGGTCCGCTGTTTTCTATCTACATAAATGATCTTTTGGATAGGATGGGTAGCAATGTGCGGTTGTTTGCAGATGATGCTGTGGTGTACGGGAAGGTGTCGTCGTTGAGTGACTGTAGAAGGATACAAGATGACAGGATTTGTGATTGGTGTAAAGAATGGCAGCTAACTCTAAATATAGATAAATGTAAATTAATGGAGATGAATAGCAAAAAAAGAGTCCCGTAATGTTTGAATACTCCATTAGTAGTGTAGCGCTTGACACAGTCACGTCGATTAAATATTTGGGCGCAACATTGCAGAGCGATATGAAGTGGGACAAGCATGTAATGGCAGTTGTGGGGAAGGCGGATAGTCGTCTTCGGTTCATTGGTAGAATTTTGGGAAGACGTGGTTCATCTGTAAAGGAGACCGCTTATAAAACACTAATACGACCTATTCTTGAGTACTGCTCGAGAGTTTGGGATCCCTATCAGGTCGGATTGAGGGAGGACATGGAAGCAATTCAGAGGCGGGCTGCTAGATTTGTTACTGGCAGGTTTGATCATCACGCGATTGTTACGGAAATGCTTCAGCAACTCGGGTGGGAGTCTCTAGAGGAAAGGAGGCGTTCTTTTCGTGAGTCGCTACTGAGGAAATTTAGAGAACCAGCATTAGAGGCTGACTGCAATACAATTTTACTGCCGCCAACTTATATTTCGCGGAAAGACCACAAACATAAGATAAGAGAGATTACGGCTCGTACAGAGGCATATAGGCAGTCATTTTTCCGTTGTTCTGTTTGGAACAGGGAGAGAAGATGCTATTGGTGGTACGAGGTACCCTCCGCCACGCACCATATGGTGGATTGCGGAGTATGTATGTAGATGTAGAATACACCGGTCTTCCACAGTTCTGATTGTCTGACCAATATATGACATACCGCAACTGCAAGGAATAAGATAGACACCAGTCTTACGCAAACCAGGATCATCTTTTACGGACGCCAACAGGGCCTTAATCTTAGAAGGTGGTCGAAAAACACATTTCACATCATATTTCCGCAAAATACGGCCAATCCTGTTGGAGATGCTTCCTGCGTATGGCAAAAAGGCCGTAGACGTAGGTGCCACTTCGTTGCTATCGTCACTCATCCGTTGCACAGAGGGCTGATAGTGCAACGCACGTTTTATCTGCCTCTCCCTATAACCATTCTGACGAAAGGTGACTTCGAGGTGTGATAGCTCAGCTGCCAAACTTTCAGGGTCTGAGATAACGTGGGCCCTGTGGACCAAGGTACGAAATACTTCTTCACGCTGAGCTGGATGGTGACAACTATCAGCTCGCAGATACAAGTGTGAGTAGGCTTCCTACAAACAGAATGTCCCAACGTACCATGAGTCTTCCTTCTGATCAACGCATCAAGGAAGGGAAGGTAAGGTAACCATCTTCTTCAACTCCATAGTGAACTGAATATTCCGGTGGATTGAATTCAGGTGTTCCAAAAACCGGTTTAAATTCTCACTACCACGGGGCCAAACAACGAAAGTATCGTCTACATATCTGAAATACCACGCAGGTTTCAAGGTCGCTGACTGCAATGCACGTTTCTCAAAGTCCTCCATAAACAAATTGGCCACAATGGGTGACAACGGGCTTCCCATTGCAACTCCATCAGTCTGTTCGTAGTACTGACCATTGAATAAAAAGTGAGGTTGGTTATCTTTGGTTGTGTGTTGACACTGCGGTTACTTGTTCTGTTTGTGGTATCTTTCCTTGTTTCTCCTCTGTGAATCGAGGTATTCAATTCCCTTGCACATTGTTTCCTCCTTGCAGTTGTGCCTTGAGAATGGCAGGGTGCGCTCCTGTCGAAATATCGGCGGTGGTCGACGACGTCACCAGACAGCAAACCCGTAAGTTATTTCAATATTGACGACATTGCTGTGGTGCAGTTTGAGGTCAAATACAACAGTGCAACCTGCCGGCTTGACAGCATGCGTTGCTCGCGGCGTTACCGTATTTTTAGGCCAAACTGTGTAAATGCTAACAAACGCCTGGAAGGCAAATACAGATATCTTGTTTGCATTTGCGTAGAGATTTTCAGATGAATCTCGTACACAATCCGCCAGCCCGTCCACCCCCTGCAGGTGCGCGGACAAAGTGGCTCATAATATAGCCAGCTGTAACGTGGCCGAGTGCGGAAAACCGCCTAAAATCTCGCCCTGGGGACAGACAGGCAAAGCGCGCGGCGGCGAACCGTCGGCCGACCCGACGACCGCTCTGGGACGGCTGTCGGCGCCGCGTCGCGCACCGCACCGCAGCGCAGCACAGCGCGCGATCGATGCCACGCCAAGGCCGCTGGAGAATTCCACAGTCGTCTCCGCGCCGCGCTCTCTCGCCGCTTACTCGAGCGAGCTGACACCGTGATTAACGCAGCGGGGCAGCGCGTTCAACAAGCGCCCACTCATCCACATTAAAGTTTCCGTCGTTCCCGTAAATCGAATAACAGTAAAATTCCTTTGAGGAAATCACGGTCGATGCGCTTCCACGTCGTTGTCCAATCCAAGTTCCTGAGCCGTCTACGCTTTTCACAGGGTGTATACATAGACAAGGAAAAAAATTCCAGCATTTTTCCCGGATTCCCGGTTGAAAATACACTTTCTCCCAGGTGAAAAAACACATTTTCCGTCATAAGTTCACAGTACACTTCTCCTCGGCACTGTAAAACTTAATCCTTTGATGGTTTATGGTTTTATACATCGTCGTAGATTTTCCCAGCACTTTAGAATATGGAACTCAGGGGAAAAAACACGTTTTGGAAATATCTTTGATATGCAGCAACATGTACGCTGCATACTTTTGTGTTACGAAGGTATAAATTCGAATTCCACCGAACACTGCCGCTCGGGATTAGCCGAGCGGTCTCAGGCGCTGCAGTCATGGACTGTGCGGCTGGTCCCGGTGGAGGTTCGAGTCCTCCCTCGGGCGTGTGTGTGTGTGTTTGTCCTTAGGCTAATTTAGGTTACGTAGTGTGTAAGCTTAGGGACTGATGACCTTAGCAGTTAAGTCCCATAAGATTTCACACACATTTGAGCATTCACCAATCACCCCAAGTTACTTTCTGAAGCATTGAAATCGAGATTGCGACGCGCTTTTGTAAGCCCGTCACAGCTCAAGCCACGTGATCTCGCCAACTGATGACAGCATAGGACACGTGAGGTAGTCAGCCAATAGCAAGATCACTCTTAAGTAGCGAGAACACACAAATAAGAAAAGTTAATGGTTTAAATTAATATACACATTGTTGCCACAAGAAAAGCAAAGCTTTCACATATAATATTGGTCTCTAAGATTAATAAGCTGCAACAGAATCTAAGCTTCCACGTATAATGTTGATCTTTTTTGCGTGTGTTACATTTTAAGATACATAACACAAACGTGCCACTGAAAATTTTAATTACGACGTAAATGTCTGATCTGGCCTCTAAATTCTTCTAGATGATCGTCCCCAAAGAGTTGATTTTTAAATGAGAGTCAAACGCTGTGTGATTTAAGAAATTCTCTTACATTCTCGCATGTAGTTCATCTTGCATAAAATGAAATTTACTTTGAAATTAACGCTTTTCAAACCACCATTCGCAATATTTTGCCGTCACCTGTCAGAAATAGGTTCGTTTCAGCAGTTGCCAGAGAGCGCGAGATAATAGGCGTCACTGCGCTTGCGCAGCTACGATGACGCAGGAAGCCCGTATCTTCGTACGTGTAAAACATTTAAAAGATCTTACATTAAAACGAACCTAGTGTAAACAGCTTTCACGTCACGCTCATTGGAGGCAATTTGTTGTTACGAAGCATTGTATAATCTTCCTACAGCCTATGAAACACTTTGCTGTTGGCAGACGCTTGTATGAGCACTGTGTTTTGTTGTATATGGTGCGGTGCATTTCCTTTCCGACTTCTCGTATTTATTACTGCAGTATTATTCTGCAGAAGCGCGATACAGTAAGGTTTTTTGTTAGAGTATTCGGTTTTACCAGTTAAAATCACAAAAATTTAACTGAAAAGTAAAAGAATGAAAAATTCCCGGAATTCTAAAAAATTCCGGCCTTTTTCCCGGTTTTATCTCCCGGATGAAAAAATGCCTGGGTTTTTCCCGGATCTCCCGGTTGTCCCGGGTCGTATACACCCTGTTTCCACCATCACAACTATAAAGCCGGGAAAGTTAGCAACGCAGCATTGTGGGAAATATACGTAAGTAAATGTTTTGGGATACACAGTGCGCCGGCCGGGGTGGCCGAGCGGTTCTAGGCACCTGTCCTCTCGAGCGCTTGTCGCGCGGGGTCGGTGAGTTCTTGCGTGGCGTTATGGCCCTCCTGAACCCATGGATTCCATATTAGCATGGCAGTCGTGGGATACCGGCCAACGCGGACCGATAAACCACGTTTCAAATAGCCCACGATCCTGCCGATAATTCCAGCCACTCTACTGCAGCTTTAAAGAGATCACTAGATCACGTCTGTATTATTTTCGGTAAAGCACTCTTCACCCCTGGCTAGTCTTCATAGTCTCTTGAAGATTTATCGGTGTTTTAGTCAAGGGCAACGCCTTCGTGTACAAGGTGTGGCAATTAAAAGGGCCTGGAGAAGAGAGTTCCAGGGGACAAAGAAACACAGCGTAGGAAAGGAAACAGTTCGAACTTGACTGCAGCAGACGTTGAAAGTGACCATTCATCTCTTGGCACTTTTGGGCCCCGATCAGCAAGTAGCGGAAGGTGGGCGGAAGCTGAACTGCTGGCATTGCTGCAGTCTCATCCGAAATGATCTGCAGCAGTTCTTGAAGACGATGAGGGTTGTTTCGATACAACTTAGACTTGAGGCCTCCCCACACAAAGTAATCGCGCAGTGACCGATCAGGTGACCTAGGTGGGCAGCTAGGGCCACAGCCAAACTGACCTCCGATAACACTTCTGTCAGGCATGGAGATTATGTAAATGTGCTCCAAGGTTCGGCTGGCTGTATGCGCACTTGCTCCATCCTGCTGGAAGTAGCTGTGGGTCTTTTCCTCCTCCGTTAATTCTGCCAGAATGTTTTCAAAACGTTGGCAATGTAACGCGCCGACGTCAGCGTCGTACGGGCCACTTATTTGCCCCACCCTGTACAGTCTTTCAGTACAGATTGTAATATGTTCCTGTTACGCTCCCTATTCAAGAAACAAGAGTTGGGGAATAAAATACACGAATGTAGCATTCAGCATTATACAAGCGAATTCCGCCATGGATGAATTGCACTTACACTAGATTCTTACAGGAAAACTCAATCTCACAATGCGCGTTTATTGCAGGTAGTTTTGTGAAATTGTTAGGCTTAAATAGATCCTACGCATTTGAAGAAGCAGCAGGATTCCAGTGACTGGCGATCGGTAATGCAATCAAACATTGAGCACTTTTGTCTAGTACCGTAAGATAGGCTGTAGACCATTTCAGCTAAATATAAATAAAAAATAAAGTGCGACGAAATAGATAACTCGTTTAAATCTACCACTGTCACTGTTCGTCGTTTCATTAACACTCTGAAGACGATAAAGTCTGAAACGTAACGAACGTTGATGTGATACTACAGCCTATGTTGCTTTACCTTACACGACAACCATGGAAGCCAAAGCACGCTTGTGGGGAGCGTATCATCTGGACTACGAAGGAAGAGACACAATCTTCTCGCGCTAAGTAGAGTCAAACCCAGAATTCTTTTAAGAGTCACATCGGAAATGCAGGGTTTCTAAGCTAAGAGTAATCGGGCGCATTTTCTCTGGTGTTTGTGCAGATATTTGTAATTTTGTTTGCACGAAAGACGTGATGAGCGGTATCTTATATTTGGGATGGGTCCAGCTACACAATGCGAAAACGAAATTGCAAACGTCTGCTGAAACCCCAGAGAAAATGCGCCTGTCTACTCTTTAGGAGAGACAACCCGTACAAAGTTACGTACTTGCTTCATTACTACCCCTCACAGAGCTACTCGCAATCCTTTGAAACAGCGAACTTGGATTTTCGCTCATAGAGCTCACAACTAACACCTCCTAAGGACGACAGCGCCCCGCTCCGCTCCCTCCCAGCATACTGAAGGAAGGAAAGTTGAGTTGGAGTTTAGTGTCCCGTAGACATCTTACTCACCAGACTCTGCCCACTATCTCATTTAAGGAAGAGGTGTGTGTGTGTGTGTGTGTGTGTGTGTGTGTGTGTGTGTGTGTGAGAGAGAGAGAGAGAGAGAGAGAGAGAGAGAGAGAGAGAGAGAGACTAAAGTCTGTCAAGGTCTGCTTTGCAGAATGCGCTTTGGAAACGCGCATCGAGCAGGCCAGTTGCCTGGGAACATTTCCCACTCGCAGAAATCGATTGTCGCAACGTGACTGCATGAGTACGTCTCGCATGCGGCCTCCCTAATGCACGACATTCGGCGGAATCAACGCGCTGTTAACTGCTCCATATTTACGTGGCGCGTGCTTTGGCAGTAGAGGTATCTCGCACACGCTAGTGCTATGGCGCTCGACACTGACTTGTATGCTGATCTGTACGTCGCATGGGGACGTTGAGCTCGGCGTTCCCCATGGTGCTATTTGAGAGGAGTTGGCCACGTGCCACCTAAGGCTCCTCGACATGATCCAGTTACAATGTTTCAGAAACCACCGCAGTTTTTAATTTTACTCTTCATATCTTCCACCTTACTAAAATAAGGGATCAGTTGATAGTACACGTACTGAGGCACTAGTGAATAGTAAATGCGGTTTCACAGGCAACTGTAAAGGGAGAGCAAGGTTTGACAACAGCAACCAGCATTAAGTGGATGAACGATGCAACACTTTACGCAGAGATAAAGAGGCTTGCACAGCAAAGACTAACATATTACTTTCTTGGTATGTAACTTACCAAGAGAATTGAAAGTTTCAGCTGCACCGGCATTCTAAAACAGATCTCCTGCGCACGCAGTTACTTTAACCAATCAGACCTCGCGACCACGTTCTGGTCACCGATGTAATCTCTCGTGTCACGAATGTTTCCCTCCTATCACTCCCAAACACTTCAACCAGAGGTCATCCCACGAAATGTGCGGGAATAGCACCGCTGGAGGAACGGATTGTGTGGAGGAACGAGGATGTACAACAGACACACGGATGTTGATATCTACGGAAACGCTGAAACCACAGAAATAAATTTAGTTCACGGTCTGGCACAAGTTTTAAATTGCCATGATAGATGCAAATACCGCAGATTAGTTGCGTGGAGGACTGATTTCCTTGTTTTCAACGTTTTCGTAGCCATTAAATCGTGGCGACAGGCTGAAAAATCGGATGACAATTTTAGCAGCACTTTGCTTTCGAATTTTATTGCTAGCCAGTGATCTTTTTTACATTCCGTGAGATATTTGTCGGCTTTGTACTTGGCAGCCCTTTCTCATCAGAATTTTAGTTATTTTAATCAGATTAAAAATTATCAACAGCTTTTTCTGAGTTCTTGATTCTCTAGAAACTCTTTTCTTGCCAAGAGAGGTTTCGTACCCGAGAAGACGAATTCAAGTCGGTGTCCAGCCACCCTCATGTAAGTCTTCTGTGATCTCCCTGTACCACTCAAGGCTTTTCCCGGGATGGTTCCTTGCCGAACGCCCATTCCTTCCGTCACACTTCACGAACTGTGGTCTTACAACGTCTGTAATGACTTCGCTACTGATCAGATTTTTAATCGTAATTTGCTTCTGTTGCTGCACGTCGAGTGTTAAGTACCGCTCAGGTTTCCGGGCGCTAGCTGTCATCGCTCAGCTCCTCTTGAAAATATTGTTTTATATTCCAGTCTCCGCCTCCTCCGCCGGCAGCTATGGCCGAGCGGTTCTAGGCGCTTCAGTCTGGAACCGCGCTGCTGCTACGGTCGCAGGTTCGAATCCTGCCTCGGGCATGGATGTGTGTGGTGTCCCTAGGTTAGTTAGGTTTAAGTAGTTCTAAGTCTAGGGGACTGATGACCTCAGCACTATGGGACTTTAGTGCTTAGAGCCATTCTCCCTCTTCCTCCTCCTACAGTTTTTATCCTCTAGAGCTCCGTCTAGCACCGAGGAAGTTTTTACCTGATGTCTTTGGATACATCCTGTCGTCCTTGTCCGTATTTTCTACCTGTTCCTTTCTTCGCCATTTCTGCGGAAAATCTCCTCATTCTTTGTCTTATCAGTTCACAGTTTCCAACATCCTTCTATTGCAACACATCACAAACGCTTCGATTTTCTTCTTTTTCGGTTTTCCAACAGTCTGTAATCACTTACAGTGCTGTACTCCAAACGTACTGTACATTCTCAGAAATTTCTTCCTCAGACTGGGGCCGTTGTATGACACCAACAGACTTCTTTTGGCACCGAATGCTCTCTTCGTCCGCGCCAGTATCTTTTTTATGACCAACTTGCTTCGTCCGTGATTCCGTTTTGCTTCCCAGGTTACAGTAATTCTTCACTACGTCTACTTCTTGGTAACCAATTCTGATGCTAAGTTCATCGCTAATCTCATTTCTGCTAATTATGATTACTTCAGCATTTCTTCGTCTTGTCAGCCTCCGAATGTGAGTGTTCAGCGCGGCTGACTGCCACGCAGAAGGCCGGGTTCGATTCCCGTTGCTTCCAGGGATTTGTCCTTGGTGAGAGGACTGAAATGGGGTGCAGTCAGCTCCATGATGCCACTTGTTGAGCTACGTGTCCGAGTAATAGTGGCTCCAGGTCCAACACTGACAACCGAGCGAGGTGGCGCAGTGGCTAGCTCACTGGACTCGCATTCGGGAGGACGACTGTTCAATCCCGGGTCCGGCCATCCTGATTTAGGTTTTCCGTGATTTCCCTAAATCGCTCCAGGCAAATGCCGGGATGGTTCCTTCGAAAGGGCACGGCCGACTTCCTTCCCTGCCCTTCCCTAATCCAATGAGACCGATGACCTCGCTGTCTGGTCTCCTCCCCCAAAACAATCCAATCCAACACAGACAACGACAGCGACGGCGGTGTGCTGACGTCACGCCCCTCCATACTGCATCCAATGACGCCATTGGCGAAGGATGATACGGTGGTCGGTCGGTACGATGTGCTCGTCAGGGTTTGTGGGCTAAGTTAAGGTTTACATGTCACTCTCTTCCCCAGAACCTCACACCTATTTTTCTGACAATTTCGAATATTTTGCACTACTTCATAAAATCGAACACATGTGCTAGGTCGACATATCCTATGAACTTGTCTTGATTTTTCTAAGGTCTTACTTCTATTATAAACGTCAGAACTGCCTCCCTGGTGCGTTTACCTGTCCGAACTTAAGCTGACCGTAATTTCACATATCCTCAATTGTCTTTTCCATTCTTCTGTACATTATTTATGTTTGCAACTTTGATGCACGGGCTTTTCAGCTAATCGATAGTTTTCGCACTTTATTCGCCCTAGCTGTGTTCGGGATTGTGTGGATAACGTTTTACCGAAATTCTGATGGAATGTCCCCTGTCTCATAGATTCTACAAACTAATCTGCGTAATCGTTTGGTTGGCAGTTGTTTCGTAAATCTCAGCTACCAGAGAGGCCCTCTGAAATATCTGTTTGTGTTAATGTAAGTGTACGGGACTTGGCGGCGGCAGCCTTTATAACATACTGTATCTTTCCTGGCCACACCTGTCGATTCATCGCGTTCACTACTGCGGACTCCACAGTCATCTTCCGGTATCCGCGAGTTCGGAGACTTTAGTTCAGGGCCGCGCGGGATTAGCCGAGCGGTCTAGGCACTGCAGTCATGGACTGTGCGGCTGGTCCCGGCGGAGGTTCGAATCCTCCCTCGGGCATGTGTGTGTGTGTGTGTGTGTGTGTGTGTGTGTGTGTGTGTGTGTGTGTGTGTGTGTGTGTGTGTCCTTAGCATATCTTATTAAGTAGTGTGTAAGCTTAGGGACTGATGACCTTAGCAGTTAAGTCCCATAAGATATCACACACATCTGAACATTTTTTTTGTTCAGGATAAAGATGGGTCGGTCCATCCTAAATCCTTCTTAATTATTTGTAGTAGTGGCCTGACGGTCTGATTTCATGGGCAAGTGATTTCTTCAACAAGATGGACGGAAATTTGCAGCTTCTGTTGGAAATAAACTTTGAGAAATGTTGGAAGGGAGCAGCTCCTTGTTGAGTATTATTAGTGGAATCAAGAAACGGTGAGTGCAAATACTGATTAGCTGAAAGCGTACAATGTTAAATAATTTTGTGGCTCAGTGTGGAGTTTGCGAAATCGGTAAGGCGGCCGGCAGCCCTCTTGTGGTACATGAGGGAAGTACAGCCCTCTTGTGGTACATGAGGGAAGTAAAGCCCTCTTGTGGCTAAGATTGTGTTGTAAAGTGGTTGTCATTCCGGAAGCCGAGTGTTAGTGATACTTCGTGGTCACCAAATTTACTTTTCACATTCGGAAGGAGTACAAAAATTGGAAGCGTTTTTTCTTGCAAGGGCGCACAATTCTAATTATTACTTTTCCGGTTTTCTAGGCGAATCAGAGCGTGCAAGCATTAACTAGCTGGAGATAGTGTCTCAGAGCAAAGCGGAAATGGCGAGGTTTAATAGAAGACAACAGTTTTGTAAATAATAGATTTGAGCTATCAGTAGTCCTTTTGAAATTTTATTGGCAGATCTAGATTTCAGCTAGAAACTAGCCATTCTCAATGCCAAGAACACAACAGGTACATAGTTAGATGATGTCATAAAAAAGTTGCAATTGATGGCTTAACTCATATGGTTTGTATATTACATACCACTATCATTTTTGATCGATGCATGTATTGCCTGTTGGACGGGCTTCATCCACAGTTCACTGAAGGTGCGGAAGGCACCTCGGTTGGTTACCTGACGCCATGTATGTTCTACATCTGTGTTCTCCACACAACCCGCCTTCCGCAGACATTAGTATTCAATGAACTGTGGATGAAGCCTGACCAACAGGCATTACAAGCATTGATAAGAAATGATAGTGGTATGTAATACACAAACCATATGAGTTAAGCCATTAATTGCAACTTTTTTTACGACATCATTTAACTATGTTCCTGTTGTATTCCTAGCATTGAGAATGGCTAGTTTCTAGCTGAAATATAGATCTGCCAATAAAATTTCAGAAGAATGACTGATAGCTGAAATCTATTATTTACAAGTCAATAACAGTCGCTGCGTGCAACAGTTTCTGAATGGATGTTAACCTGATGAAGACAACAGTTTGCATTTGTTTTCGTGGAAATTTGAGTGTGTTGGTTTTACGTGACTGTTCGCTACTGACTTTGAACTGCGTTACTGTTTTATTGTTGTGGAGATTATTGACTGGAGTTGCTAGCAGCCAGTTAGAGGCGGCGTATAAGAACTTTTAGTGGTAAACTTACCCCAGTCCACTGGCTGGATCTCGGAATCTTTCTCCAACATAGTTAGATAGCTACAGCGCTTTTAATGACTGATTTTGCTCAAATGGTTCAAATGGCTCTAAGCACTATGGGACTTAACATCTGAGGCAATCAGTCCCCTAGACTTAGAACTACTTAAACCTAGCTAATCTAAGGGCTACACACACACATCCATGCCCGAGGCAGGATTCGAATCTGCTACCGTAGCAGCAGCGCGGTTCCCGACTGAAGCGGCTAGAATAGCTGGGCCACAGCGGCCGGCATTGATTTTGCCGTAGTTGTTAGTTTAACTCTGTCTAGAGGGTCAAAGTGAGGCCTGCGATCCCTGTTTAGATTGGTTTTACAAGTGTACCTGTGCAGAAAATTAATGAGAGTCCGCGAACAAACGTGTACGGTTTAAATCTGCGCAGCAACACGTACAGTCATTTGTCTCGCTCGCCGCTCAACACTACGAGTGCGTGGGCTGAGGCCGCGGCTGCAAGAACTAGGCACCGGTTGGTTGTAAATAAAAGTACAACTACTCACAGAGGTCCGATGTGGGCTGTAATTATAGTATTCCAGCGAAATTTAGTAGATACGCTAATGGGTTAGCGTGGAAGCGATTTACGCTGGGGAAAAAGGTCGTTCCAATTTCTGCCGTTAGGTACAAATCTGGCACTGTGAATGCAAGAAAGACATATAGAAATTTTTTCACAGGTAATGAATTAGAACTGGGACGTGGGCAGGAGAGATCAAACAAGTGAGAAAGGTATAATGTTGCTCGTATTATTAACCGCTGCTTACACAATTCATTCAATATAAGCACTGGAAACGTCTATCGAGACGCTGTGGAGCGCCAGATTTGCACCTGGTGGCCAAAACTGTAACTAATGTTTTTGCACAGAAAATCAGTTCCACATTAACGCGTTAACGTATCTGCCAATTTTCACTGGCTTACCGTAATTACCGCCCACACTAGGCATCTATGTGTGGCTGCACTTGATTATAACCACCAGTACTTCAGGCTACATCATCATAACTCCCATGTAACTGACTAAAGGAATGTTTCAAAAATGGTTCAAATGGCTCTGAGCACTATGGGACTTTACATCTGAGGTCATCAGTCCCATATAACTTAGAACTACTTAAAGCTAACTAACCTAAGGACATCACACACATCCATGCCCGAGGCATTTTTCGAAACTGCGCCCGTAGCGGTCGCGCGGTTCCGGACTGAAGCGCCTAGAACCGCTCGGCCACACAGGCCGGCAAAGGAATGTTTCAGTTTGCCTTAGTTTGTAGACGCAACAGCTAGCCAGGACTAACTTTAAAGAGACGAACTTTGCATAGGCCCCCTCAAATACAAAAAAAAAAAAAAACTAACGTTTACGCGCAAATTTTAATTTGCCAAATTTGTAATACTGTTTGATTTTCCAACTTATGCGTTATCCCGAGACTAGGTCGTAGCAAGGACATGGCAGAATAGAGCAATTTGTGACAATGATGTGAATTATTGATGGCTGTGGTTTCTAGTACTGCGCTACTGCAGTGTGGATACATTAAATATTATATCAGTTCTCAGCACGTTTCCCGCGCTAAATGAGCGCGTTTCATTCTGCTCTGTTTGAATCACTTCATTGCTTTCTGACACACTTCATACATCATCTATGAAACGCATTACATCTACCTTTTCGAATCACAGAACTGTGCTCTTAAATGTATTAAGCTTTTCTTTTCGTTTAATGCTCGTTGCTTGTACTTACTTAGTAGCGTAGGTGTCAGAGGAGTTCCCTGCTTCACTTCACTTTTAATTCTGGCCTACTCGTCATGTTGCCCACATCTCAGAACTGCAGCTTCTACTTTAACAAGGCACCACCAAATAGGTCTCCTTGCCCTAAAAAGACGCTTCTAGTCGACGCTATAATGCAGTATTTACAGTTGACAAACGTATGCGAGTGTTCTTATTTCTCCTCAGTCTATCCTCTAGCAGTGTACTGGAGATAATTATTGCTTTCCTGGTCCCTCTGTCTATTCTCAACCCGAACTAGTCTTGGAATCAAGTGAGCTGCGCCACTGCAACAACGGAAAGTAGACAGACACGCGCGAACAGTAAAAAATTACGTGAAGAACGTGGTGTCTTATTTTCAGATAGGAGTGCTCCCTTAGATGAGAGCCAGAAAATTTGTGATTAACTAATGTTGTCTCGTGAATAAAAGCGGGGTCGCGAATCTTTTCAAAATTATTTCACACGTATAGGAGCGGAAGGAGGTCGATTCGGGCCAGCTGAGAAATTGTTTCGTTGGTCGACCGGGCATATCGAAATTGCGTGCCCTGCTCGTTAGCGGGCTCCAGTGGAGTACGCTAGCGGACGGTTATTTCGCTATTTTGTGGCAACGGAGGCGAAGGAGCGTAACGAAGGCAAGCTAGCGTATTTTCGCAGTTGTTTACCGCACTCTACTGCGTTCTATGACTTAAATCTTTCCATTCTTTACTAGGTCCCATAGCTCTGCCGTGTTACAAACACAAACCAGTTTCATCTGGTGCGTAATCTCCAAGCGCACACACAGATTTCGCGTTGCGGCAGAAACGACAGGAAGGTGAGAGTCAGCGTAGGTGTGTGTATCTCATTCTGAATTAGTCTGGTGTGTTATTACTAAATACTCTGTCGTTAGCTACTCTATGTTTGGTGATTCTAGGATGCATGACGCGTTTCGAAGCAAAGCTGTATTTCGGGTTTTCGCCTACTCCAGTTTTCCGCCTAGCATCAAGTAAAACAAAAAATGATGTCACTTTTCCGAAATTTAACGTAAAAACAATTGTGGTTAACTATTTGATATGGTGTTTATCGTCATTCTGACGGCGAATATTTGGTACCAGCATTGTTGAGAAACTCCCGTCTCTGCAATCAAATTTCACTGAAGTTGATACTTAACGGAGCATTTTTTGGTAATTCAGCCTCTCTGAACGTGCGACCTAACAAGCCATATGAAAGTGAACGGACGGAATCCGCGCGCGCGATTAACGACCAGTACGAAGAATATAATAATTCCTATCCCAAAGAAAGCAGGTGTTGACAAATGTGAAAATTACCGAACTATCAGTTTAATAAGTCACAGCTGCAAAATACTAACACGAATTCTTTACAGACGAATGGAAAAACTGGTAGAAGCCGACCTCGGGGAAGATCAGTTTGGATTCCGTAAAAATATTGGAACACGTGAGGCAATACTGACCTTACGACTTATCTTAGACGAAAGATTAAGGAAAGGCAAACGTACGTTTCTAGCATTTGTAGACTTAGAGAAAGCGTTTGACAGTGTTGACTGAATACTCTCTTTCAAATTCTAAAGGTGGCAGGGGTAAAATACAGGGAGCGAAAGGCTATTTACAATTTGTACAGAAACCAGATGGTAGTTATAAGAGTCGAGGGGCATGAAAGGAAAGCAGTGGTTGGGAAGGGAGTGAGACAGGGTTGTAGCCTCTTAGCCTCTCCCCAATGTTATTCAATCTGTATATTGAGCAAGCAGTAAAGGAAATAAAAGAAAAATTCGGGGTAGGTATTAAAATCCATGGAGAAGAAATAAAAACTTTGAGGTTCGCCGATGACATTGTAATTCTGTCAGAGATAGCAAAGGACTTGGAAGAGCAGATGAACGGAATGGACAGTGTCTTGAAAGGAGGATATAAGATGAACATCAACAAAAGCAAAACGAGGATAATGGAATGTAGTCGAATTAAGTCGGGTGATGCTGAGGGAATTAGATTGGGAAATGAGACACTTAAAGTAGTAAAGGAGTTTTGCTATTTGGGGAGCAAAATGACTGATGATGGTCGAAGTAGAGAAGATATAAAATGTAGACTGGCAATTGCAAGGAAAGCGTTTCTGAGGATACAGATTTAAGTGTCAGGAAGTCGTTTCTGAAAGTATTCGTATGGAGTGTAGCCATGTATGGAAGTGAAACATGGACGATAACCAGTTTGGACAAGAAGAGAATAGAAGCTTTCGAAATGTGGTGCTACAGAAGAATGCTGAAGATTAGATGGGTAGATCACATAACTAATGAGGAGGTATTGAATAGAATTGGGGAGAAGAGTTTGTGGCACAACTTGACGAGAAGAAGGGATCGGTTCGTAGGACATGTTCTGAGGCATCAAGGGATCACAAATTTAGCATTGGAGGGCAGCGTGGAGGGTAAAAATCGTAGAGGGAGACCAAGAGATGAATACACTAAGCAGATTCAGAAGGATGTAGGTTGCAGTAGGTACTGGGAGATGAAGAGGCTTGCACAGGATAGAGTAGCATGGAGAGCTGCATCAAACCAGTCTCAGGACTGAAGACCACAACAACAACAAACGAGTGTGGTTTCAGGTTCTTTCCGCTCTTTGTTTAGGCAAATGGCGAAAAGGCAGAAAACATGATACACTGACAGCAAACAAAAGTAAATTAGTATGGCACGAATGGCTGGGAGTGTCTCAATACGGATATTCAGATGCCTCTTTTGCAAGTCCCATCAATTGGACGCTTTTTCGGCGATTTGCGCCCCTTAACCTAACTAAGTAACGCTTTTTTTCATTTTGGCTCTGAGCACTATGGGACATAACATCTGAGGTCATCAGTCCCCTAGAACTTAGAACTACTTAAACCTCACTAACCTAAGGACATCACACACATCGATGCCCGAGGCAGGATTCGAACCTGCGACCGTAGCGGTCGCGCGGTTCCAGACTGAAGCGCCTAGAACCGCTCGGCACCACGGCCGGCATGTAACGCTTTTGGGGAAAGTTAACCCACAGTTTAACATGGAATCCGAGCCACGTGTCGTTCCTGGCCTCTCTTCATTCTTCACATCATTCTAGCGTTAGCAAACGAAGGCTAGCATAAAAGTAGAAAAAAATCCGTGGTGCGGCCGGCATTCGGTCCCGCGACCTCTCCCAGTTAAGCACATTGCCACTAGACTACTAGCCCCGACAAACAAAGCATACACGAGCCACACGGATGGCGTACAGAACTTTCCTCCCTTAATTCAACGGTCGGCTGTGACGGCGTCAAGGGTATCATAACACTAAGCAAAAAGAATGACTCAGTTCACGAAACATGGTACGGAATCATCCTCCATTGAGCTGTCACAAATTAAGAACAGAAGATAATTACATCCTCGATCGTTCAAATGAACGAACTGTCGAAAACAAAGTGGGCACAACCACTCATCCCATCATCGTGGGCGCGTTTCATTGGACTTTGAGAGCGTCAACAACGTTTATGCCCTGCGGGACCGTTTTCCACTGCCTGATACCTTCGTGGTACGCTCCGATATGTCTATGGAGATCGCCCTGTGGCATCAATTCCCATTCTTCAATGAGGGCCCATAAAGAGTTCTTGGAGAGTCTGAGGTGGAACAGGACGACCACGAACACGTCTGTCAAGCAAGTCCCACATATGTGCGATGGGGTATATCTCGGGAGTCGCCGCCGGCCATTCCATTCCTTCAATGTACAGGCTTCGCAAGACATCCTTACATAAGCCTACCACATAGGTCCTAGCATTATAAGGAATTCAGGGCCACCACCGTATGCTGCAGTCACTATATGGTGCAACAGGATCTGTTCGACGTACTACTTGGCGGTAAGGCGACCACAGGTAACAATGAAATCCATACTGCTGGCAACACTGAAGCCTCCTCACATCGTCACAGAAACCTGGACAAGTATCGTACATCACCGGTCTTCGCACACGAACACGACCGTCTCCTTGCACCAGAGTACATCTGGACTCTTCAGTGAATAAAACGTTTCGCCGCTGTCGAAGTTGCAAGCTGACACGAGAAAGGAAGAAAATGGCTCTAAGCACTATGGGACTTAACATCTGAGGTCATCAGTCCCCTAGACTTAGAACCTACTTAAACCTAACTAACCTAAGGGCATTACACAGAGTCATGATCGAGGCAGGATTCGAATCGGCGACCGTAGCAGCAGCGTGGTAAAGGAAGAACTGAAGGCGAGGTGCAAGATGTCGCCGTATCAAGCTGGTACTCGCTCGAACAGAACGCCTGAGTCATAAGGTCCTTTCCTGTACCATGTTGGTTACAGGGTGATCGGACACAAAGACTCCAGTGGCCCTCCTGAGATGATCTTGCTGTGCTCCTGCGTTATCCGTACCAAGCCGCAATGCAGAGGTGGCCAGGTATCTATCTCCACGTGGAATTTTAATACGTCGGCGACCTTGCCCAGCTCGCCTCGTGTACTGACCTGTCTGTCTCCCTGTAGCGTGTCCACAACCAACGGATGATGGAGAAGCAATCTCATTTGCAGCAACACGAGGGAAAGTCCCATCCTTTTTGGATCAAACACACAGACATTGCACCTTGCGCTGCATTAAGATGTCGCACTGTATATGCGTGGTTGAATACAACGTCCTTTTGAGGGGCACCTGACAGCATATTGCGTAACACAGCCAACATCGGCTTACTACCGCATTCCGGTCGCGCGTATGCTTCTCTGCAGAGAACATCACTTTAACGCATTGCTCGGGGCAAGTCGACACATGTCTCGCGTTTTTGCTCCATTTGATAGTTTGCGAGGCCACCTGTGAGGCACGCCTGCTACTTTGCCGCCCGATCCCCGCCCGGCTGCTCGCGCGGCGCAGTGTCTAACTGCCCGCTAGGAAGGAAGCCCTGTGTGTGTTGTGTGGTGTCACGTGGCCGCACCTTACACAACACTTCGCGACCTTGACAGGTGCGGCTGCTACCGCCCCCCGGGGCCCTGCGAACCCGCTCTGGCCACGGCCGAGAGGAGGCGGTCAGGGCAGAACAACAACAAAACGACGGCGCAGCGCGCTGCCAGCCGCGAACCATAAACGATGCCACATGCTCAGCTCTGGAGTGTAACGAGTCTGAAGGCCGCCACTCGAGCTAGGGAAGTAGTCCAGCCAGAAAGGCTGAAGATTTCAAAATAAGAAAATGTATCGGTTGTATCACCCAACAAAGTCATACCTGCGAAACTCAGGGGTTTATTTAAGATCGATGTTTGACGGTTAATGAATCTAAAAGCAGCAACAGAAGTACAATTCGCTGAAGAAGCAATACCGTGCAACAGATAATTATGACCAGCAGATTTACGAGCGTAATAAATGAGACACTACTGGCCAAACAGCTAATCTTTTCCCTGAAACAATTTGTGTTCGCACATGCAGTGCTTCCAGTCATACTTCACAAAATACAAGTTGATGTGTTGTACGTTCATAGCCGGCCGCGGTGGCCGAGCGGTTCTAGGCGGTTCCTGGAACCGCGCTGCTGCTACGGTCGCAGGTTCGAATCCTGCCTCGGGCATGGATGTGTGTAATGTCCTTAGGTTTAAGTTGTTCTAAGTCTAGGGGACTGATGACCTCAGATGTTGAGTCCTATAGTGCTCAAACCCATTTGAACCATTTTCGTTCGTTCATACCTATTCGTCGTGGAAGAACAAATGGGGAGTTCCAATGAAGTGATTACAGCACGGCAGAATGGAGCACTTCGTGACAATGATCTGAATAATTGATGGCTGTGGTTTCTAGTACTGCGCTACTGCAGAGTGGATACATTAAATATTATATCAATTCTCAGCATGTTTCCCGCGCTAAATGAGCGCGTTTTATTCTGCTCTGTTTGAATCACTTCATTGCTTTCTGACACACTTGATACATCGTCTATGAAACGCATTACATCCACATTTTCCAACCACAAAACTGTGCTCTTAAATGTGTTAAGTTTTCCTCTTCGTTTAATGCTCGTTACTTGTACTTACTTAGTAGCGTAGGTGTCAGAGGAGTTCCCTGCTTCACTTCTCTTTTAATTCTGGCCTACTCGTCATGTTGCCCACATCTCAGAATTGCAGCTTCTACTTTAATAAGGCACTACCAAATAGGTCTTCCCACTTTACGTCTACTTGTCTCCTTACCCTAAGAAGACGCTTCTAGCCGACGCTATAATGCAGTATTTAAAGTTAACAAACGTATGCGAGTTTCTCGGTGTTTCCTCTAGCAGTGTACTGGAGACAATTACTGCTTCCCTGGTCCCTCTGTCTATTCTGAACCTGAACTCATCTTGGAATCAAGTGAGCTGCGCCACCGCAACAACGGAAAGTAGACTTGCGCGAACTGCGTACCGTACACATTCATTCACTGAAGTGATTACCATGCTGTTATGAAAGTACAAGTGCGGCAATTTTCACTTTCCTCTGCCTCTCAGAATGTTTAGTTGGTATGATCTGAACGATAAAATCCTACAGAGATACCGCAGCCGCGCGGGATTAGCCGAGCGGTGTAAGGCGCTGCAGTGACGGACTGTGCGGCTGGTCCCGGCGGAGTTAGAGTCCTCCCCTCGGGCATGGGTGTGTGTGTGTGTGTGTTTGTCCTTAGGATAATTTAGGTTAATTAGTGTGTAAGTTTAGGGACTGATGACCTTACCAGTTAAGTTCCACAAGATTTCACACACATTTGAACATTTCAGATACCGCAACCTCTGTCATCTGTAATCGTGGAACTCTATTTTGCAAATTGCTCGCGACTGATCGGAGCTTTGTGTCAGTACATACTACCTGGTGTGACTATAGTTTTTTTTTTCCACCGCTGTTCACAATGCTTTGAATTCATCAGGGAAAGTAGAGACGTATGGCAGGCTTTTACTGTTTGGGTCAAATCGATGCAGCTACGTTTCGTCACCAGCTCAAATTATAATATCGCTTTTGACATGACAGAGTTTAGCATCGCTTGACAAAAATTAAAACGCTGATTGTCTTTTTCCTCTATCAGACGTTACAGTATCCACTCACCTAACTGCCTAACAGGAAGACCGCCTTTGAGGGTATTAGAAGCTGAACTCAGGGAGAGGACTAGGTCAAGATGTAAATACTATTAAATGGCGAAGGTTGGCTGGCAGTCTAGCGGTAAAGCGCGTGCCTGAAAGCCGAAAGGTCGCGGGATCCAATCACGATCGGACCACGCAATACTTCAGTCTTCCTTTAGCATAGCTCTCACTTCCTAATTTTGTAAAGATTCGCCAGGAATGACACTTAGTTCCGATTTCACGTTAAACTGTAGGTCCGTTTTTACGGTAGCATTACCGTGATATGCCACGGACACGCAAGTCATCGGAGTGGCGTTCAATTTTAAGACTTGCACCACGCCATTGAGTCTCACGTAGTAATAATAATAAATAAATAAATAATAATAATACGGAAGCACCTACAATAAATCTTGTTTAACTACTGTCTGTAATTTTCTTAGAAATAGGACAACTGTTAAGGTTTCAAATCTGCACATATATGTTATGCAGTTGTAGTACATACTTTTCATATTTCGAGATACTCGACTTTGAAACTGGTGCTATCCTTACTAGAGATACAACCTTCTATCAGCTTTTCGCTTGCATGAACAAACTTATAGAGGTCAATCTATTCACTTTAAATCAGGCTGATGGCCGGCCGCTGGTGGCCGAGCGGTTCTGGCGCTACAGTCTGGAACCGCGCGACCGTTACGGTCGCAGGTTCGAATCCTGCCTCGGGCATGGATGTGTGTGTTGTCCTTAGGTTAGTTAGGTTTAAGTAGTTCTAAGTTCTAGGGGACTTATGACCTCAGCAGTTGAGTCCCATAGTGCTCAGAGCCATTTGAACCATTTTTTCAGGCTGATGGGCCGAAATTCAGTAAGAGCACATGTAAACTAGTACACGAAAAGTATGCAGGTGACTGGGGTCATATAAATGCTATATTCTGACGTTCAATGAACTGTCCAGGGTTTCGGATGCATTGCGCACCGCACTTTCCATTTATTTCGTAGAAGATTTTTTTGGAACAGCTTTAAGCTGGATGTAAATTATTTATTTAATAAATTGAACGTTTTTTTAAGAAATGTTACCTGTCCAGAAAATTTCCTATAATAGACTGTACGGGCTAAACGCGCTTTCCTCACAAAGAGCACAAAACTGGAGATAGAAAGGAACACAAAGACGTCACGGAGTCTCTCCAAGTTTTCGCCTTGACAAAAGTAACACTTGGCGGTTGCTAGGCTGACGATGGGCTACACAGGTTGAAGAAAGAGAGAGAGAGAATTTAACGCCCGTCAACAGCGTTATCATTAGAGACTGAGCAACAGCTGGGTTTACGAAAGGTTGGGGAGTGAAATTGGGCGTGTCCTTTTCAAAGGAACCATTCCCATATTTACTGGAGCGGTTTAGGGAAATCACGGGAAACCTAAACCTGGATGGCCAGACGCCGGTTTGAACCGCCGGCCTCCAGAACGTATGCAACTTAAAAGTGCTGTTTTCACAAATGTCGGTTATCAAGAAAATGTCGAAAACAGTCAGTATGGCACTGGAAACTGCAACGTCATCTGCAACGCAAGGGAGTTCTGTGTTTGTTCAGTTAAATGACCGCCATAAATGGCAGTTGGTTGTTTTTATGTTACAACTAAACCGTGAATGCATCTGTCATTAATTGGTGCACACAGTCCTACGAAAGCTATGAGGAAATTTCCCTTCTTGATCACTTAATCGACAATCAAATATGTCAAATGGTTCAAATGGCTTTGAGCACTATGGGACTTAACTGCTGTGGTCATCAGTCCCCTAGAACTTAGAACTAATTAAACCTAACTAACCTAAGGACATCACACACATCCATCGACATCACACACATCCATCCCCGAGGCAGGATTCGAACCTGCGACCGTAGCAGTCGCGCGGTTCCAAACTGTAGCGCCTAGAACCGGTCGGCCACTTCGGCCGGCCAAATATGTCATCAAATGTTACAAAAAATTATGATTACTTCTGTAACGTATGTCTTAACAGTTTCTCTTTATATTTTCTTCAGTACTTTTCCGTACGGGACACAAAATTTACTTATTCACTTTCTTCCTTCCGATGAGAAGTAACACCGAAGCTTTTCACCACAAATTATCTTAATACTACAGAGAACTTCTGAAATCCGTTTCAGTTAAGAGGAAGTAAGACCACGGTATTACCAGGTCCTCAGTAACGGGGCTCAAATTTAGATGGCAAAGCAAACGGCCCTGTCCTTTTCAGTGGAACTGTCCCGGCACTCGCCCTAAGTGAATTAGGGAAATCTAATTTCAGTTATGTTGGTAACGAAAAATCCAAGAATAAGTAAAACCTGTAGTCTTATTGTCGTTGTAGTCTGGAACAGATCACCTTGAAGGAATGCAAACTGTGGGTTGTCTCCACGGCAGATAGTGTGACAGATGTCGTACTCTGTTCGGGATGCTTCATCGGTAGCCCACTGATTCGAGTCCCGGTTTTTCACATACTTTTAAATATATTCACAGAACAGCAAGGGTTTCAAACGCTTGGTGATACATCACCCAGGCTGACACTAACATCACGTACCCCCCTCTTTCCTAAGAGTGCTCGACTGGCTTTTGGCATCGGGACTAAAATACGTGTATAGGAGGCGCCGCTTATGGTCATATCTTACGTCACAGCTGCACAGGCGAACATCGCAGTCTACCATCTCACGACGGAACACTCACCTGAAACAAGACAAACATTCACTGATGAGTTTCGTGTACAGGCAACATGTAAAAGCAGCTGTTCAAACAAAATACCTTTATAGACTTAAGTCACAAAAAACTTGTTCTATTTTTTGGACATCATATTCTATTATCACACACGATACGTTTCAACAGTCTTAATCCGCGAGTATTCCCACATTGATGGAGGTCACTGCCCTCTACGAGTAGGTAATCGATGGGTATACGTAACGCCAAATCCCAAACATGCGATGATCGATCGATCAGAATCTCAGCAAAGTGCCATGCCTGTCGTGTGAAGTGACCAATGAGCGTGCAGATGCAAAACAATAGATATGCAAAACAATAGATATGCTCAGGGGGAAATTTATATTCCAGAAAGTAAGAGATGTACTCTAATGTCGCAAGACGAAGAGGAAAAGATTCAAAACTATACAACGCGCTGTGAATACGATGGCGTTTATCTTGGGGTCAGGGTCAAAATGGCTCTGAGCACTATGTGACTTAACATCTATGGTCATCAGTCCCCTAGAACTTAGAACTACTTAAATCTAACTAACCTAATGACATCACACAACACCCAGTCATCACGAGGCAGAGAAAATCCCTGACCCCGCCGGGAATCTAACCCAGGAACCCGGGCGTAAAAAAAAAACTCACATTGTCCTGACCCCAAGAGTCCGCAGCTCGTGGTCGTGCGGTAGCGTTCTCGCTTCCCACGCCCGGGTTCGATTCCCGGCGGGGTCAGGGATTTTCTCTGCCTCGTGATGACTGGGTGTTGTGTGATGTCATTAGGTTAGTTACATTTAAGTAGTTCTAAGTTCTAGGGGACTAATGACCATAGATGTTAAGTCCCATAGTGCTCAGAGCCATTTTGACCCTGCCCCCAAGATATACGCCATCGTATTCTCAGCGCGTTGTACAATTTTGAATCTTTTCCTCTTCGTCTTGCGACATTAGAGTACATCTCTTACTTTCTGGATTTTTTTTTTTTTTTGTGCTCAAACCACTGCGGACATTAACAAACTTATGTGAAATCTTACTCCCTTCAGCGATCAATCTGGATCAAGGCTCATCACACGTTCGCCTGACACGACCAATAAAGAAACCATGTTTCAGTCCATAGGGTGGATCGCAGGAGAGATGCGCAGAGCTACTGACGTCAATTTGTTGCATGTTTACGAATCATATCACGTATTCACACAATATGATTACTTTTACTGACGGGTAGACGGGTATGAACAACTCCCCAGTAGAACCAACGCGAATTCCCTAAGCACCAAACCGTTTCAAACTCTCCGTTAAATAGTTCTGTAAGGCAATTTGCTGTTTGTGATCTATTCTTTGGGTTCTGAAATGCATTCTATACAGTTTCGCATCATCACTAGCCCAACACAGTGAGTGGTTACGGAGTTTCATAAAAAGGTATGCGACTGGAAACAGGAAAGAAGATTGCATTTAAAGTTACGTCGACCATAAGGACATTAGCGAAGAGCAAGAGCTCGGAATGGGGAAGAAAATCGGCCATGTCCTCTTTAAAGGAACCACCCTGGCACTTGTCTTCAGCGATTTACGAAAGTCACAGAAAACCTGAATGTGATCGATGTTTTCTCGAATGCAGTAGTTTGTTGAACTGCAGAGTTTCTTGTGAACAGAACTCAGTACGTCGTTCTTAATGCATAATCTTCGGAAGGGAAAGCGATGCCAAATTAACTTTATTGGAAGTTTGTATATGACCTAACAATCAGTTGTCGAGTATCTTACAGCCCATGTCTATATCGACAGAAGTTGGAATGACGACATAAATGTCCTCGTGGGAAAGACAGATGCTCAAGAAAATCAGGAAGAAAAACTTATTACCTCATGAAGAACTTAGCTTGCAAAATCTGCTTCCTGTACGTTTCTTTTAGTATTACAGTGGCGGAATTCTTAAGTCATCACGTGAGCATCGGAGTAAAAGGTGCTACAAGAAATGCGTTTATCGTGGAAGACTTGGCCAACACTCAAGAGAGCCAACGTTCACGTAACAACCAGGAATAAATTAATATCGCACAATGACCTCGATGGTGACTTAATAAATATGTGTATCATTCGAAACTGAAATAGGGAAGAGAGGATAGCATCTTTGGAAAGAATGCACACCAAATTTCACCCATATTGGTCTATTTCTTTGTGTTTGGACGAAAAAGAATTTCGTGTGGTGATTAAACATTACTTTATGAAAGGCAAAACGCCTGACGAGACTAAAGAAAAGCTTGCTAAACATTACGGTGATTCTGCACCTTCGATTAGGTTTATAAGTGATTTCAAAATTTTCGGAGTGGCCATACGGGCACAAGTGATGCTGAACGTTCTGGACGCCCTGTGAAGGTTACGACTCCAGAAATCATTGATAAAAATCCATGATATGGTGATGGATGAAAGAAGAGTTAAGGTTCGTGAGATTGCTAGTGCTGTGGGCATCTCGAATGAACGGGTACATAATATTTTGCATAAACATTTGGACATGAGAAAGCTATCCGCAAGATGGGTTCCGCGACTGCTCACGCTTGACCAAAAACGTAATCCTGTGAAGTGTTGCAAGGATGATTTGCAGCTGTTCAGGAAGAATCCGCAGGACTTTAAGCGTCGTTTCGTCAGTATGGATGAAACATGGATATTCCCGAGATCAAAGAACAATCTAAAAAATGGGTTACCAAGGGAGAACCTGCAGCAAAAAAGGCGAAGACCACTCCTTCGGCCGGAAAGGTTATGGCGACTGTCTTTTGGAATTCGCGAGGGATAATCCTCATCGACTATCTGGAAAAGGGTAAAACTATTACAGGTGCATATTATTCATCATTATTGGCCCGTTTGAAAACCGAGCTGCAAGAAAACGCCGGTGATGGACAATGTACCAGCACACACCTCAGCAGTTGTGGTCGCAAAATTTATGGAAACAGGGTTCCAACTCGTTTCACGTATCCCCTATTCTCCACACTTGGCTCCCTCAGACTACTATTTGTTCCTCAAATTGAGGAAATGGCTGGCGGGACAAAGATTTTATTCAAAAAATGTTCAAAAGTTTGTGTGAAATCTTATGGGACTTAACTGCTAAGGTCATCAGTCCCTAAGCTTACACACTACTTAACCTAAATTATCCTATGGACAAACACACACACCCATGCCCGAGGGAGGACTCGAAACTCCGCCGGGATCAGCCGCACAGTCCATGACTGTAGCGCCTAAGACCGCTCGGCTAATCCCGCGCGGCAAAATGGTTCAAATGGCTCTGAGCACTATGGGACTTAACATCTGAGGTCGTCAGTCCCCTAGAACTTAGAACTACTTAAACCTAAACCTAAGGACATCACACACATCCATGCCCGAGGCAGGATTCGAACCTGTGACCGTAGCGGTCACGCGGTACCAGACTGAAGCGTCTAGAACTGCTCGGCCACTCCGGCCGGCCGCGCGGCAAAGATTTTATTCAAACGAGGAGGTGATTGCAGCAACTAATAGCTGTTTTACAGACTTGGACAGTTCGTATATTCGGGAGGGGTCAACAAATTGGAAAAGCGTTGGATGAAGTGTGCAAGTCTAAAAGGAGGCTATGTCGAAAGATAAAAAAAGGTTTACCCCAATCACGTAAGTAGTTTTTATTTTTGCACAGACTCTTCAAACGCCCCTCGTATACTGCCACACGCCATAGATGACTCTGAACACGTGACGAGAGCCAGTATCGAAGGTGGTTAAAACTGTTGAGAAGGGCTGACATTGTATCGAAAATTGAGCAGTTTCGCAAGAATGTCGTGACTGATTGAGCAATAAGATGAGGACGGCTTAACCTTACACCTCGCAGCTTCGGTGAGCAAGTGGCGTCAAGTGGAGCAATACGAGCTGCTTGCAGTGACACAACCTGACTCTCATTCCGTTGACACGGGGACCCCCATCGGTCAGCCTCGAGTTTCCGCACGGAAATGGGCTACGTCTGGCATGAACGTGTGTGGTGCTTCCAGACCACCCTATTACCGTGTGCAGGAAGGAGAAATTAAAAACTACTATCTGTCCACAGGCCGCAGAGAGTTCAGGGTGTTGACAGCTTCGAAGACTATCGTAATGTGGCAGTATCGCCGTGTACGGTCTGAAACGGCTGGTTGCGGCCATCACAACAAACATTTCCACTGCGACGGGCCAGAACGAAGATATTTTTTAGGGATGCGGGCTGCTCGTTTTCGACCAGCCTGCAGACCCTACAAGATCTGTCCGGAGGCCGGGCCCCTTCGTACGTGTGACGTAAACCGGCGGGTTTCGAGCCCAAAAAGGCTGTGCATGCACGACACGCCAGGGGCCATACTCGACGGGTTTCAGAGTTGCTACTTTGTCTTGCAGTCAGACATTTTTGTGCATTTGTTTATTGTAGTGCAGTTTTGTACGTTTAAACTCGTCTACATCGTCGACAGGAAGTTAGTATGATGATAGTAGGAAGAAACTTTGGCAGTCACAGGCGTTTTGCTCGCTATTTACTTACATACTTCGCGGAAGAAAAATGGCACAAAATGTGTCCAAAAATAGATTGACGAAAGGCAACACCCCAGACTTGTGGATCTGATTCAGAATCGTGGTCACTCCACCGAAAATCTCGAAGGTTCGATAAGCTAGGAACGGGGCCTTCTTAACGCTTTATAAAGTACCGTAATTCGTAATACTTATAAATCAATGGAGGCAACACAGTTGTGGGTAACAGAACAATGAACAGAGGACAAGCTACTATGTACTCACAAGTAGCACATTCTTGGCTTATAGAATTCATCCTTCCCTTTTTTTCCACTTCTTTTAAGATGTCTCCACCGTTCTGAGCTTTTTTTTGCATAAATTATTAAAGATATTTTAAATCCGTCTTTGCAACTACAAGAAAACCCATTTCTTTTTGTCACCTAACGCGATTCTTTTTACTGAAATAAACCATCATCAGTGATCTGTAATGAGAATTATAAAATTTGAGTTGCTTTCTAGATCCAAAAACATTTCGTTACAACATATGTTGATTTTACACAACGGTATTTAATATCAGAGTTCCTATCACAAGCCGGCCGAAGTGGCCGTGCGGTTAAAGGCGCTGCAGTCTGAAACCGCAAGACCGCTACGGTCGCAGGTTCGAATCCTGCCTCGGGCATGGATGTTTGTGATGTCCTTAGGTTAGTTAGGTTTAACTAGTTCTAAGTTCTAGGGGACTAATGACCTCAGCAGTTGAGTCCCATAGTGCTCAGAGCCATTTGAACCATTTTTTAGTTCCTATCACAGGTCGAAACGCCGTCTGCTTGCAAGTTTTGAGGTATTCCCTTGTTTGCCACTCGTGTTTTCCGCCTAATCCCACACGGCTTTGCAGAACTATACTTTTCTTGATGTGAAACAGGTACTGTTTATAGATCTAGGAACCACGCCACATTGTTAATATGTTTCATTACAGACCGCTGATGTTTTATTACAACAAAACTAAACGCGTTTGGTGACAAATATACGCGTTTTCTTTTAGTTGCGAAGACGGATATACCTTCAGTTAAATATAAAGCAACGACAGACAATATGGAACACAAATGAAGTTCTTTTCTGAAAAATTTTGTACCTTACATTTTATTAACTTTGGTCCACAGTTGGAATATCGTCTAGAAATGTTTCAGCCATCTCTTTGTACGCCCTATTTTTTACATTGTAGTTAGAGTAACGTTCATGTCAATTTCCACAGACAAGGTGTTTCGCAGTACAATGTGGTTTTCGATGTTTTCATTGGTCCACTCTTTCACTGTACCTGCATCAACTAGAACTTGCTGTCACCTGAAAACCACAGGAAAACTCACGGACTTTTCGAACTTGGCCCGTCACAGAAATCCGCACGTGTACCCGGCTGGGAAGGTGCGATCGCCGGTTCCAAGAACTGCTGGGAACGGCTTTCAGGTCGTGCCTCCAATAACTTACAGGCAGGCAGGTGATTTTTGCAGAATCCGTCGGAAATATCCGGGGCCCGTCGCTAAACTCCGCTAGCGTGTGGCCAGCTAATGGGAGGGGCGGTGACGGCAAGATGGTGTAGAGAGGTGGGTGACTGGAGAGGCACAGAGCACCAGCTACTTTATGTACGAGATGTGGTGCCGGAAACACAGATCAGGTGGTAGCCTGGCACGTTTCGGTATTAAAACAGGTTTCGCGCAAAGACGCTACTTTCGCAAATGGCTAGTCAAGTGATTACGCAGTATTACAAAAGAGCAGGACATGCTTGTTTCTCTTTCTCAACTGCTTACACTTTAAACACCCCATGAAAATCATTTCCGCACCGATATCACGATCTTTGTCAGCTGAAGCGGGCAAACATTGCGTGCAGACTCTGCTACGTCGGTAAGGTTTGTTAATAATGGTTCTCAGTTTCAACACGTCCCGTATGATATTAAGCCGTTTCAAACCGTTTTTATCATTCAAGACATCAAACTGTAATCGTCGTACGCACGCATTTCTAGAATCATTTTCCATTTTCCTCATACAGCATTAGAATGATACGACGTTTTATCGTTTTTCCTTGAACAGTGTATGTTGTGTATTTTTTAAGTGCTTTCTTACGGACGGCTGTCAGAGTTAAAACACTTTTCTTGCAGTATGAATTCTGATTGCACAAGAGAATGTATCTCAATAAACGTCTCACTAACGCTTAAATGGTTATCTGATTAAATATTGTCGCTTTGTCAACACCAGTTCACCGTGTAGTGCTGAATAAAACAATGGGTGTCTGGCATCTGACGGTTCGTTTTATCGCCAAAAGACTGGGTGGCTGGTAACTGCCGGTCTGACTTAACACACGTTTAACTCCGTTCCCTGAGAAAGAAACATTGTGTGGGAACATTTATTAGAACAGTACAGAATATTGTTGACCCACTTCTCAAAGTGATAATGGCTTTTGTTTTACAAAGACTTTCGACTAGATAATGAATTCTGTTTTAAAGTGGCACCAACTACTGAATTTTTGTGCCTGCTTCATGTCCATAACGGAATCACTTCTCAAGAATATAGTGGCGCTACATTTTGCATCACGATATGTGTGTTTTTTTATCAATCAGCATAGCACCCCTCAGAATCAGTTGCTTCACCAGGCCACGATAAAGCGCTTCATTTAAAATATCTCTGAATCCCAAACATGAGCCATTCACTCTGACTTTATAGGTGGTTGTCCCCCTCCTCCTCCTCCTCCTCCTCCTCCTCCTCCTCCCACCAGATCACCCATAGGGGACCACATTACGTTATGATCAAAGCTCTTTATTCTGTTTTGCTCCATACTGTTACAACTGCGGCATACCGCAAGTTTTGGCTTTTACTCCGTGTGTCGGTCTCCCACCAGGTCTTCCCGTGGAAATTCTGCCAGCTGATGTCATGTCCATATCAACTTTTGTCGATCGTTATTCAACCTAACCAACCGTACGATGTTGGACTGCTGGTACACATACTGCAATGTGGGGAGTTCTCAGGTCCCCCCCTCCCGCCCTTCCCCTTTCTCCCCCAATCGATGTCTATAGACAGTCCGCAGATTTTGCTACGGACTTTAATCTGAAAAATGAGGAGCTGGTTTACTTCTCACTTTCTTGAGCCCCATACCCGACATCCGTAAAGAATAAAGTACTAACTAGGGTCACGTACAGTATCTTGGCAGACTCCAATAGTTTGTCGATAGCATAGGAGGTTTTTTTTTGCCTCAATCTCTGTTTCAGTCAATACAGTAACTGTAGTTGCTGCAAGTATTGTTGGCACGTTTTTCCAATTCCTTAATCAGCTTACATTTTTTTGCAACCTCGTGCAAACCTAGTAGTACTGGTCTTACCACGCTGTAGCCTATTTTTGAAGAATTGACTTAACCCTAAGTTGTCTGCTTCTGTTTCTATGGTTTCCATAATAGCTTTCAGTCCAGTTTAATTGAATGGTACCAACACAATATCGTCAGTATATGCAACATAATATTTTTCAGGCGGAAGCTGACGCTAAGAAAGTTTTACTTGTGCATGTCTCTTGCGACTTCGAGTACCAGATTAAAAACAAACTAATGATGGCCAATCCTCTTGTCTTAATCCCGACACTACGTGGACTGTTTATTTGCGGAACTCGTCCACGTTAGAAGAATTATAAGTACCCTGTCATGTAAGTGTCCTGATATAAAGCCGGCCGGTGTAGCCGAGCGGTTCTAGGCGCTTCAGTCTGGAACCGCGCCACCACTACGGTCGCAGGTTCGAATCCTGCCTCGGGCATGCATGTGTGTGAAATCCTCAGGTTAGTTAGGTTTAAGTAATTCTACGTTCTAAGGGACTGATGACCTCATATGTTATGTCCCATAGTGCTCAGAGCCATTTGAACCATTTGATATGAAACTTCCTGGCAGATTAAAACTGTGTGCAGGACCGAGACTCGAACTCGGGACCTTGCCCGAGTTCGAGTCTCGGTCCGGCACACAGTTTTAACCTGCCAGGAAGTTTCGTATCAGCGCACACTCCGCTGCAGAGTGAAAATCTCATTCTGGAAGTGTTCTGATAATTTCGACCACATAGGGTATGCTTAGATCGCGTTTTATAAACAGACCGAATACTTTTCAGTTCTCTACCGTAAGCCCCCTTCACACTGGATAGCAGAATACCCATGTCGATAAAAACCTCCATGTGTGTGAAAACCTTGGGATTCCAGTAACTCCCTTATAAGGAGAATTTTGGAAAGGCATTAATTTCTCTAGTCTGGCAATAACTAAGCTTCTATTCTATAGTTACACACACAGCAACGTTACCTGTATCACTTCACACATTTTTAAGAAAATGTTTATACTTCTACCGCCAAATTTAACAAAATAGAATTACAAAGTTTTCGTTGCCTAACATCGAAGTGTTTTCGCGCGATTTTCATTCTGCAGCGGAGTGTGCGCTGAAATGAAATTTACTGGCAATTAAAAAACTGTGTGCCGAACCGAGACACGAAAACTGAGACCTTGCCTTTCGCGGGCAAGTTCTCTACCGACTGAGCTACCCGAGCACGACTCAGGACTCGTCCTCACAGTTTCAATTGCGCCAGTACCTCGTCTCCTACCTTCCAGACTTCACAGAAGGTCTCCTGCGAACCTTGCAGAACCAGCACTCCTGGAAGAAAGGCTTGTTTCAGATGGACCGAGCGAGGTGGTGCAATTTTAAGACACCGCACTCGTGCTCGTGGGGAAGGCGGTTCAAATCCCCGGCTGACCAACGAGACAAGTTTTTCGGTGACTTCCCCAAACCGCTTAAGGTGAATGCCAGGATGGTTCCTTTGAAAGCATACGTTCAATTTCCTTCCTACCCTTTCCCAATCAGAGCTAAAGAAGAAATCTTCCTTCCATCCTCCTTTCTTTCGCATCCGATGTTGACGGGAAATGCAGTAGAACCAGCCGCAGGAATCTGCACGTGACAGCTTGTTTGTCGCATTTTCCTTATGGCCGGAGTCGCGTACCAAAGTACATAGTGGGTGGCAGTCTCCGGGACGTAAGCAACCTTTCCAGGAAGTACTCGCTCCGATAAAGTAGGCGCGTCACGCACGTCACCGGTGGAGAGTGCTGGGTGGGTCCCCCCCCCCCCCCCCCTCACCATTTATCTTGATTGGCTCACCTTTGCAGGCGTCACGTGCGGAGGGGAGCCAAGCTTCGCGGAAGCGCCGCTAAAACGTGCAAAGAACCTCACACGGCGCCGCTGAAATGAGAGACGTTTGCCTACCTGCTATCAGCGTCCACGTCAATCACACTGATTCCACGGCTCCATGAACTTTAGCTTGAAGTCCACGATATGCGGTACGGCCGTAACATCGATTTGTGATCCCCACGTTCTGCTTCAGCGCAGAATGATTTCTCAAACGGTGGGTACCAGTTTCATTCGCACAACCACGAACGAAATGCTGACGCAGCAGCACATCGGTAAAACACTAGATTCGCATTCGGTGGGAAGGCGCTTCAAATCCCAAATCCTCGTCTTGCCACCCACATTGAGGTTTTCGGTGGTTTGCCCACGTAGCTGAATGCAAATGCTGAGATTTTTCTCGTCAACAGGACACATACCCGAAGTACACTACTGGCCATTAAAATTGATACACCACGAAGATGGCGTGCTACAGACGCAAAATTTAACCGACAGGAAGAAGATGCTGTGATATGCAAATGGTTAGCTATTCAGAGCATTCACACAAGGTTGGCGCCGGTGCCGACACCTACAACGTGCTGACATGAGGAAAGTTTCCAACCGATTTCTCATAAACAGCAGTTGACCGGCGTTGCCTGGCGAAACGTTGCTGTGCTGCCACGCGTAAGGAGGAGAAATGCGTACCATCACGTTTCCGACAGGTCGGATTGTAGCTTATCGCGATTGCGGTTTATCGTATCGCGACAATGCTGCTCGCGTTGGTCGAGATTCAATGACTGTTAGCAGAATACGGAATCGGTGGGTTCAGGAGGGTAATATGGAACGCCGTGCTGGATCCCAACGGCCTCGTATCACTAGCAGTAGAGATGACAGGCATCTTATCCGCATGGCTGTAACGGATCGTGCAGCCACGTCTCGATCCCTGAGTCAACAGATGGGGGCGTTTGCAAGACAACAACCTTCTACACGAACAGTTCGACGACGTTTGCAGCAGCATGGACTATCAGCTCGGAGACCATGGCTGCGGTTACCCTTGGTGCTGCATCACAGACAGGAGCGCCTGCGATGGTGTACTCAACGACGAACCTGGGTGCACGAATGGCAAAACGTCATTTTTTCGGATGAATCCAGGTTCTGTTGCCAGCATCATGATGGTCGCATCCGTGTCTGGCGACATTGCGGTGAACGCAAATTGGAAGCGTGTATTCGCCATCGCCATACTGGCGTATCACCCGGCGTGATGGTATGGGGTGCCATTGGTTACACGTCTCGGTCACCTCTTGTTCGCACTTACGGCACTTTGAACAGCGGACGTTACATTTCAGATGTGTTACGACCCGTGGCTCTACCCTCCATTCGATCCCTGCGAAACCCTACATTTCAGCAGGATAATGCACGACCGCATGTTGCTGGTCCCGTACGGGCCTTTCTGGATACAGAAAATGTTCGACTGCTGTCCTGGCCAGCACATTCTCCAGATCTCTCACCAACTGAAAACGTCTGGTCAATGGTGGTCGAGCAACTGGCTCGTCACAATACGCCAGTCACTACTCATGATGAACTGTGGTATCGTGTTGAAGCTGCATGGGCAGCTATACCTGTACACACTATCCAAGCTCTGTTTGACTCAATGCCCAGGCGTATCAAGGCCATTATTACGGCCAGAGATAGTTGTTCTGGGTACTGATTTCTCAGGACCTATGCACCCAAACTGCGTGAAAATGTAATCTCATGTCAGTTGTAGTGTA
Source organism: Schistocerca nitens (assembly GCF_023898315.1). Lineage (NCBI taxonomy): Eukaryota > Metazoa > Arthropoda > Insecta > Orthoptera > Acrididae > Schistocerca > Schistocerca nitens. The sequence continues at coordinate 532,785,038 of NC_064621.1, read as the reverse complement.
ATATATTTGTCCAATGAATACCCGTTTATCATCTGCATTTCTTCTTGGTGTAGCAATTTTCATGGCCAGTAGTGCATCTTGTTATACAGTGCATGAAGGTTCACACTGGCGGGAGCTAGCGAACAGACAAGATCCGTACACCAACTCCAGCCAACAAGCGACAGATAGCCGGGGAGCGTGAGAACGAAGTCGACTCGCGCTGAATCGTGCACAGAGAAAGCAGTGACTCGCCTCTTAGCATTGGCGCCAACCGCTTGACTTTGATTGTTAATATTTATTGTCTGTATGTTTGTGTGCATTTCCAGCTATGGCAATGACACTAATAGCTTTCTAATTACAATTTCAGTAACTAGTTTCACACTCAAAGCATAATTAAAGATTTCGTTGACGTCATTGATCATTGGCGGAATGAACCGACCAATCATCATCGCGCCCTGAGCGGGTAAGCTCGAGGCAGGCTAGCTCACTCACCATCACTCAATCTAGAACTATCTTTAATGTGTCTTGTTCCATTTAAAGCTAAAGTTCAAATGAAACTGTCAACAATGGCTGCAATCAGTATTTTGAGAGGCAGTACGTGTGCGCGGTGCACATTACATTGAAACTTCCTAGCAGATTAAAACTGTGTACCGGACCGAGACTCGAACTCGGACCTTTTCCTCTCGCGGGCAAGTGGTCTACCATATGAGCTGCTCAAGCGACTCGTCCCCTCAGCCCAATTCCGCGTACCTCGTCTCCTGTCGTTCAAATGGTTCAAATGGCTCTGAGCACTATGGGACTTAACATCTGAGCTCATCAGCCCCCTAAAACTTAGAACTACTTAAACCTAACTAACCTACGGACACCACACACACATCCATGCCCGAGGCAGGATTCGAACCTGCGACCGTAGCGGTCGCGCAGTTCCAGACTGAAGCGCCTAGAACCGCTCTGCCACAGCGGCCGGCTCTCCTGTCGTGCTAGGGTAGCTCAATCGGTCGAGCGCTTGCCCGCGAAAGGCAAAGGTCCCGAGTTCGAGTCTCGGTCCGGCACACAGTTTTAATCTGCCAGGAAGTTTCATATCAGTGCACACTCCGCTGCAGGGTGAAAATATTATTATGGACATATTACATTATTTACCTCAGAAGTGAATTGTTAATTAATGGCCGGCCGGAGTGGCCGAGCGGTTCTAGGCGCTACAGTCTGGAACCGCGCGACCGCTAAGGTCGCAGGTTCGAAACCTGCGTCGGGCATGGATGTGTGTGATGTCCTTAGGTTAGTTAGGTTTAAGTAGTTCTAAGTTCTAGGGGACTGATGACCGCAGAAGTTAAGTCCCATAGTGCTCAGAGCCATTTAAACCATTTTTTGTTAGTTAAAATTACATCGAATCTCTTCTGTGGGATTTCTGTATGCCAAAAAGTTGTGTTTAGGCAGCTTTTACACATTATTATGGTGCTCGATGTAACTGATAATTAGATTCTGCGATCTTTCATGGAAACCACAGTACTGTATTGTCTGTTACAAAATGTTCATTGAAACATGTCATTTCCTGATTTTGGCTGAAGTAATAAGTAATCATGGGGCATCCCACTATTTTCAGCTGTGATTATCGTAGTGTCTAAGTATTCCCACACGCTACTCCAAAGACTGTTGTTTAAGACATGCATGATAGGATCAAATCCAGTGGGACCGACGAGACAAGTTAAAGAAGACACGAGGTGAGCACATCTCTCCCAAGTCACACTACGAGACGATTTTCGGAAAATGCTCGAGTGTTTGCTCACAAAATACTCAACATAGTCCTCCACAACAATTACCAAACAACTTGCGCTGTTCTGACCGAAGCGGTAATTTGTCACTGCACGAAAATTCCACATCTCAGCTTAATTGGTTAGTTACGGAAGGGTACGAACCACTACACTAGTTGCGAAAGGCACGTTCAACCCTTATCTTCCTCCACAGACGAACGCACACAGAAACGAAAAAATAATAAAATACGTTTCTCTGTAGTGTGTATATCTTAACAAGTACCATATAAACTACATAACCTTTACCACTAAAATCACACGAAAGGGAAAGTTAAAAAGGAAAACAGTAATTCTCTCTGGTATGCAAAACTCCACATTAGCGCTTAAGTTAAAATAAACATTAAGAAACGGTAGAAGTTTGGACCAGCTCCTATACCGTAATGAACCAGGGCTGGATCGCATCCGCGCTGCGGATTAACGAAAACTGGTCTGGTACACAGGCCGCCCTGGAAGTGGTTTGACTTGCCCGTCCAGGCAATTGTTGGACTAGTCTTCACATTCTGCCTCATAGAATACGATACGCCAACAGTTACAGTGCGATGAAATGAAATGAACAAAGCTTTCAACGATTCTAACAGAAGGCGCGCACGACTTCCCTTTCTTAGGTAACCACGACTACTGTGGCATCAGGAAGAGAACATCCGGCAACAAAACTGAACAACAAAAATAAAATCTGCCAGACCCAGAAGAAGCGGACGCTGTACTAGAAGAGATAAACACTATGGAAAAGAAACGAAGAGGAAACACTAGAAGTTGTATTATTCTACTCGCTAACTCTTTGATTCGCTGGAATCACTCAGAACATTTAATACTTCCAGTTTCTAGCTGCCCTTGCCTGAAACACGAGAGTGATATGATAATTCTCGTAAAAAAAAAAATCAAGGAGAACATGTCAAACTGAAAAATAATCGTTGACTGCAACTATCACGACCTCATTTTATGAACATTTCTCTGCACCAGGATAAAGTTTCAAGTTATGGAACAAGAAGAAGTCACTTAGAGTCGAGTCTGGTAACTGGGGTGGATGAGGAACCGATTCAAACTCCAATTCATGCACTTCCGCCATTGTTATCGTTGATGAGTGTGATAGCGCAGTATCCTGTTGTAAGAGGGCTTTTATGATTGCCAACCATAGTCTTTTTTACAGCCAACGCAAATGATCCAACAGTCAGCATAATAGGAACCAATTATGGTTCTGCCACTTTCAAGGTAATCTATGAGGATCATTCCTTGGGAGTCCCAAAAAACAGTGGTCATCAACTTACCAGCTGACAAAATAGTCTTCTTGTGTGTACTTTCACTAGCCTTTGCCGATTGTTTCGACCGTCGTTTTGACTCTGGAGTGTAATTACGTACACAGGCTGCATCAATAATCATAAATCAGTGCAAAGTCTCGGGGATTGCTACTGAACATCGCCAGACATTGTGCTGAAATGTTTTGCCAAATGAGCTTTTGGTCGATGAGTAATCGCGGCGCTCACCTCCCACGCAGCTTCTTCACAGCCAATTCTCTGTGCCGGATGATATGCACTCGCTCAGTCGAGATGCCTACCGTCGGCGGTCTTGCATTACATCTTGGATTTTGTCAGTGGTTTCCTTTGTGGTGACAATTGGACAGCCGAAGCGCGCTTCGTCTTCGGTGTTTGTGCGACCACATTTGAATTCATAAATTCAGAAATAAATGGTTTTCAGTTGTAGTGCAGAGTCCGCGCGAACTTTATGCAATTCTGTTTTGATTTATGCAGCAATCCGACCCTTCAAATGAAATTGTTTAATAACAGCCAGAAACTCTCGTTTTCTCCATTTTCAATTGCAGTCGACACACTGACCAATTCAGACAGCTGTCAACAATGACCTGTACTCTATACATTGGTGAAATTCTTTATACAATCCTTGGAATAATCAAGCTTACCAACCACGAAGGCGACAAAAACTGTTCCGTTCTTTCATGGAAATTGAGCAATCTTATCAAACCACCCTTGTACGCGTTTATACAGGGTGTCCCAAAAAGAACGACCCGATTTTAACTTGTAATAATATGGGGACAAATGTCACTGGGTAACTGAAACAGCGCTAGATGTAATCGGCATGGTCTAGAGTTTCAGAAACATCCGCTAGATGTCACTACGAGCGCTGACCTGGAGCGCGCAGCCAGTCTCGCGCAGTATGGCGTCCGTGCAACAGAAGGCGTACTGTGTTATTGAATTTAGCCGTACTCAATCAGTGATCGCAGTTCAGCGGGCGTTTCATATTCTATTTCCTGCTAAACCACCATCAGCAAAGAACATTCGACGGTGGTATCGACAGTTTGAAGAAACAGCGTGCCTCTGTAAAGGCAAAAGTCCTGGCCGGCCACGCGTTCCTGAACGAACAGTGGAACAAATCCGACGAGCATTTGAGCGGAGCGCCCCCAAGTCTACGCGTCGTGCTAGCCGAGAACTTGCGTTACCGCGCATGACTGTGTGGCGTGTGTTACGGCGTTGTTTAGCCCTCAAACCATACCCATTGCAACTGCTACAAGCTCTTCGAGATACTGACAAAGTGAAGCGAGTGGACTTCAGCAATGCTATTCTAGAGGACATGAAAGATGACACTTTATGTCACGGTTGATCTTCAGCAATGAGGCAACTTTCCGTATTAGCGGTAAGGTTCACCGTCATAATGTGCGTATATGCGGGCTCGAAAATCCTTAATAAACAATTGAACACGAACGTGATTCACCAAAAGTGAATGTTTTTTGTGCTGTTCAGCAAAGCAAGGTTTATGGACCCTACATTTTTGTGGAAGAAACCGTAGCAGGACAATCATGTCTTGCAATCCTACGGAACTGGTTATTCCCACAACTTGACTCTGACAATTTCATCTATCAGCAAGATGGAGCACTACCGCACTGGCATAACAACGTGCGCAGTTTCCGCAATGCCGATGTGCCTCAACTTGGGATAGGGCGTACAGGACCGGGAGACCAGGCTTTACACTCTTGGCCTCCTAGGTCCCCTGACTTAACACCATCTGATTTCTTCCTGTGGGGATATGTTAAACAACGTGTTTACAGTCCTCCCTTACCTCGTGACACTGATGAACTAAAAACCAGAATATCAGCTGCTGTAGCTTCAGTGACAGAAGACGCCTTACGTTCAGTTTGGGATGAATTCGGCTATCGGCTACATGTCGTCCGTGCAGCCAATGGAGGACATATTGAACATTTATGATGGATTTTTATAAACTTCTGTCTTTTATGAGTAATTTAGTATGCAATTTGTTGGTCTTAAGCCCTTCTTCCTAATAAATAATTCTATTTAAAATCGCGTCATTCTTTTTGGGACACCCTATATTTACCATTCTCGATCTTCTTTGAGACGAAGTTCCGAGGGACAATAAAGAGATTCAGATTTTACTTTGCACAATGGTTTCATTTGCTTCTTGAGTCCCACCCCATAGACGACTGCATCTTGAGAATATGATCTTGGCTGTTAGAGAAATAAGAGCTGGCGTCCGGTGAGTTTTCCAGTATCTCTTCAGCTAGAGGTGCTCGCTTTGAGGCCTGCAGCCGAAACGTTGGGTTTTCCCTAAGCTTTTATTATTCTACTTCAAGCACCCCAATACAACTGAAAATCAAGCAGATATTATACTTTACATACTTCTGGTCGTGACGTTCGGCCATTATCAATAAAAAAAGAAATTACTGACTCCACACATCTTAAATGTCACCAATTTTATCGATGAGAACAATTCTTGGGCATATGAAACGCAAACCGCTTCATCCGTATGTGCCGAGATGTCGAATGCTTCATCACACAACCCGTAAGATCAGGCTATTGCAGCGCCATGCAGGCTAAACTAAATCATCACACGGAAGAGCGCAACAATGCGCTGAATTTGTTTAGCTAGCAGAAACTGAAATCGCGTGGCAATTTAAATTTTGAGACTTGCTAAGAAGTACAGACGTAGAAAGGGTCATATGAGGAAATTATTACTGAGGACGGTGGAACACATTTGTTGTAACTGCGCCAAAGCATAGATAAACAATTAACTTGACAACGAGAGCAGGACACGGGAAGTTGTACGAGGGAGATAGAATCGGTTCAGCAAATTAACAAGTGTGGTATCGATAGCTACGATGCCACGGCGCAGGTGCAAGTTCTTAGGTTGGCACTACGACACCGACGACAGTGCCCTCTAGCCGGCGCTGTGGAGATCTACGAGCTCCGCTCCAGATTCAGCCCATTTGATCAAGAGCAGAGGGCCGGGACACTTCATATTCCCTTAATATAGAGACTTTGCACTACTTACGACGGGTCTAAAGGCTTCGCAGCTATGTGCTCATCTGTACAAAGTTATGTATGCCTCTGTGTATTTCCATGCACCAGTAAACCACTTTCACTTACTTGTAGTACCGACGTGTTTTACCTCACCTACTCCTACTCGCTTCCTTCATTCGGTCAACCTTTCAGTTTTCAGGAGCAGACCCACGCGCCGCCTTCCAGGCGGGATACAAAAACAAGAACGACAGTGCTTTACGCAAGTAGAGATGACGATATTAGCCGAAGAGAGGAATGGTTTGAAAATGGCAACAAAGGAGGAGAAACACTCGGTATTTTAATCGTACGCAGGAATTTCATCAGCAGTGTCAAAGGGTTGAATTGTTTAGCCAAATTATTCAAAACACGAACATATGGATGGCCGTACGGGTATCTGATTCGTCGTCATCCCTAATGTGAGTCCAGTGTCTTAATCAACGGGCTACCTCGCTTGTTGGAAACAGCTGGAGATTTCACTGATGAGTTTGAGAGAAATCGCTTGTTTCTGGAAGCCACCGTGGCAGGAGACGAAATGTGCTGCTACCGGCATGAACAGTTACAGGACTGGCAGCTATCCGAAGACACGTGACGACAATTCTGCAACAGTTCAGTTCATAAGATCACTCACTCTGAATTTCACATTCGGCTCACAAACTGATGATGTTCCTTTTCGTTCAATACTTTTCTTTCTTCAGAAAACTGAAAACTATGAACGCTAGGACCAAAAACAAACCCTACGAAGACTTCAACCGATTAACATTAGTAGAGACAAGAGCTACGTAAGTGGGTGCACATGCATCCAACACCCGTATCAAAGCTATCAAACGTCCTGAGGTGAAGTTTAAGACTCTGTTTTGTAACTTTTCCTCCTCCACAGAACAATATCTTTAAAGAAAATATTTATGTTTCAGATTATAAAATAATTAACGTAACCACTGTAATACAATAATACTTCACAATGTCAAGTCATTTAATTGTATTGCATATGAACAAAACGTACAGACAGTACTGACTTTTCTCCACATCGCAGATACCCCTCTCCGCGGGATTCACACAATACGACTAATATGCATTCGTCGAATGGCAGCTGTGGTAGTTGACCCAAAGAAGTTCCTGGCAGATTAAAATACAGCTCGGTACCTTTGCCTTCGGCGGGCGAGAGCTCTTCCAACTGAGCTACCTAACCACGATTCGTCCTCACAGCTTTATTTCCGCCAGTACCTCATCTCCTACATTTCGAACTTCACAGAAGATCCCCTGCGAAACTTGCAAGACTAATACGCCTGGAAGAAAGGATATTGCAGCTAAATGAGCACTGATATGAAACTTGCTGGCAGATTAAAACCGAACTCGGGGGCTTTGCCTTTCGCAGGCAAATGCTCTATCAACTTTGAGTTAACAACTTGTCAGCTGCAATGCTCATGAGATATTGCTGTAAGTGCTCTCTAACTGGCGAAAGTTGCGAACACCTGAGAATGACTTAAGACATAAACCCGGCCGTCTAAAACTTTCCAGTACAACTCCAGCAGCCATTCAATAAGACTACCACTTGCAGTTGCACATCCGCTGTGAACAAGGAAAATACTGTCCAACTTAACAACACGATTAAGGTAACGTAACAATGAAATGACGTTTTCTATGAGAATTACCAACATTTTCATAAACAAAATTGTTAAGGCTTTCGTGGCCACTTGTTGACAAACTGGCTACTGGCTTCTGTCTCGGGTTCTTCGACCGACGTTCATCTAATGATTTTACTGACCTTTCGCCAGCATTAGATGAACGTCGGCCGAAGAACCCGAGACAGAAGCCAATTTTCATAAACGCTGCGATAACTACTGCGAGGATGTCGAACATTACGTTGAAGGAAAAAGAAGATAGTTTCAGTCTGTTTGATGATGCCATTCACCGAACACTTAACGCACATAATACGCAAAACAAACTTTCAGCATTTTTATGACGTATGATTTGTAGTTGGCGGGAGCCCCACATTCCCACTTTATGTTTCCGTTCCCTGCATCGTTGGCAGTTAAAATGGCTCTGAGCACTATGGGACTTAACATCTGAGGTCATCAGTCCCCTAGAACTTAGAACTACTTAAACCTAACTAACCAAAGGACATCACACACATCCATGCCCGAGGCAGGATTCGAACCTGCGACCGTAGCGGTCGCGCGGTTCCAGAATGAAGCGCCTAGAACCGCTCGGCCACTCCGGCCGGCTCGCTGGCAGTACCAATTAATTCAAGACGCTTCTTTTCGATACACGGGATGCACACGATAGTCTCTGCGTGGCCTTCCACTCCAGTGTGTCCAGGACATAGGTCGTGGAAAGTGTCGGACTCAGGTCGGCTTATCGTTGAGTCACACACTGGCTTTGAACAGCTCACTGTCGGCTGTTTTGGCAGCCCAGTGACCACGAGGGGCAGAGTCCTCGTAGACCGACCGCGTGACGTGATGTAACGTACCGTACCGTGTGCTGGGGGCAGCACAAAGACATTGCGTAGCGCCGAGCTGGTAACAGCCTGAGTACAGGAAATCCCCTTCGGGAATCGTCCTGCGGTTTCCGTTGGGCACACCTCAAACTATCACGTGACAGGCTGCCCGCAAATTGTACCTGCTAGAGTACTGCAAAGAAGTGGCGTCCCTGCGCGTCTCCTAATCTACGTGGACTTCGGTCATTGCTACTGGAGAGTGTCTATGTATCAGCAGGTGGCAAGTCAGCAACTCGAGGTCTAGTGTTAGCGTTGCTGTCGGGTTCGATTCCCGGCCGGGTCTGGGTCGCCGAAGTGGCGTCTAACGGAAAGGCTTGCACCTGCTGGTCGAACAACCCGGTCTCCCAGCCAATAAAGCAGGTTTTGTCCGAGAAGGAAGCAATTAAGGAATATACGAATTCCATTCCGAAATTATAGAAAAACGGCTCTAAGCACTACGGGACTTAACAGCTGAGGTCATCAGTGGCCTAGGCTTAGAACTACTTAAACCTAACTAACCTAAGGACATCACACACATCCATGCCCGAGGCAGGATTCCAACCTGCGACGGTAGCAGCAGCGCGGTTCCGCACTGAAGCGCCTAGAACCTCTCGGCCACAGCTGCCGGCTTCCGGCTTCGTATATAAGCACTGATAAATAAGTCTCTTACTTATCTATAGCGAGTCTCTCGCCACGCAAGAAGATCCAAGCGACTGGCAAAAAATCTCACGAGACTTCACTGTATAAGAAAGGTAAGGTTGGTTGGTTGGTTTTGGGGGAAGGAGACCAGACAGCGAGGTCATCGGTCTCATCGGATTAGGGAAGGACGGGGAAGAAAGTCGGCCGTGCCCTTTGAAAGGAACCATCCCGGCATTTGCCTGGAGTGATTTAGGGAAATCACGGAAAACCTAAATCAGGATAGCCGGACGCGGGATTGAACCGTCGTCCTCCCGAATGCGAGTCCAGTGTCTAACCACTGCGCCACCTCGCTCGGTCTAAGAAAGGTAAAAGACCGGGCCCGCAGAACTATAGACCAATATCCTTAACATTGGTTTGCTGCAGATACTTGAGCATCTTTCAAGTTCGAATATAAGAAACTTCCTTGAGAGGGAAAAGGTCCTATGCACAAATCAGCACGGATTTAGAAAGCATCGCTCTTGCGAAACTCAATTAGCCCTTTTCTCACAGGATATCGCCGGCCGGAGTGGCCGTGCGGTTCTAGGCGCTACAGTCTGGAACCGAGCGACCGCTACGGTCGCAGGTTCGAATCCTGCCTCGGGCATGGATGTGTGTTATGTCCTTAGGTTATTTAAGTTTAGGTAGTTCTAAGTTCTAGGTGACTGATGACCTCAGAATTTAAGTCGCATACTGCTCAGAGCCATTTTAACCATTTCACAGGATATCCGGAACGAGGGTTGAAGGACAACAAGGAGGTCCCATGTTCCAAGATTTCCGGAAAGCGTTTGACCCGGTGTCCGACCGCAGACTGCTCAAGGGCTAAGCATAAGGAGTAGATGTTCAGATACGTTATAGGCTCAAAGAAATTTTAATTAATAAAACACATTACGTTGTCCTAGAAGTCAAGTATCCATCGGAGAGAAAGATATATCCAGAAGCGCGATAGGACTGCTCTTGTCCTCTACATACATAAACGATATGACAGATATGGTGGGCATTAGTCTGCGAGTGTTAGCTGATAGCACTGTAAGGTACGATGAAGTGTGGTGTTTGAGTGACTGTAAGGGGATGCAGCATGGGTTGGACAGAATTTCTATTTGATGTGATGAATGACAGCTTTGCTCTGAATGCCTAAAAACATAAGTTAGTGCAGATGGGTAAAGTTAGTACGTCCTGCTTGACACAGCCACTTCGGCTAAATATCTAGGAGTAACGCCGCAAAGTGGCGTGAAATGGAACGCGCACGTAAGGACGGCTGGTACCGGCGGAGGTTCGAGTCCTCTCTCGGGCATGTGTGTGTGTGTGTGTGTGTTTTTGTCCTTAGGATAATTCAGGTTAAGTAGTGTGTGCGCTTAGGGACTGATGACCTTAGCAGATAAGTCGCATAAGATTTCACACACTTTTTTTTCCTTCTATACGTAAGGACGGTAGTAGTGAAGGCGAAAGGTCGATTTCCGCTTACTGATCAAATTCTAGGAAAATACTGCTTAAGTGTAAGGAAAACAGCGTACAGGACGCATTCCTGAGAACATACAGCTCAAGTGTTCTGGCGCCACCAGGCAGGATTAAAGGAAGACAGCCTCAAATGGACATCCCTGAAGGGTAGATCCCCCCTCCCCCACAAAACACTATTGAGAATTTAGAGAACCGGCATTTGAGGCTGACCGCAGAACGATACTATCGCCATCAGCATACACCTCGCGTAAGGTCTACGAAGACAAGATGTATCAGGTTTCGTATGCAAGCATGTAGATAGCCGTTTTCTTCCCTCGCTCCCTTAGCAAATGGCATTGTACGAAGTATGACAAGCCGTGGTACACGATACCCTCCGCCATGCATTACATCGTGGCTTGCGGAGTATAGATGTAGACGTAGATGTAGATATAAAAGCGTGGTGCATCACTGATAATTTTCGTGTTTTAATTCCAAGACTACGTTCAGGGAAGAGTGACAGCGTAAACTTGCTCACAGATACGTCTCGCGAAATTATTACAACGAGAAAATCCGAGAAATTGAAGCTAATACAGCGTTTTACGAAGAATCATTCTTCCCGTGCGGCATTCGCGAATGAAATTGTGAAGGAGGTAGTGGTACCAGACGTACCCTCAGCCGTAACCCGTGAGAAGCCTTACGGAGTGAAGATGTAGATGAAGCGCTACATTAGGGAAATGTTTGGACTTTATTTCTGATCGTTTACAATATTGTTACAGAAAGCAAGAAGGAAGAGTCCGAAACATCCAACTGTTAACTTTAAGTGCATGGGGGCAAATATTTTCTTTGATCATTCATATAACTACTTTAATTAAAAGCTCTTTACATGAATTTAACTGACGACAGATTCAATTACATTGTAAAAGATGCATTTAGTTTCTCAGTCTAACTTTTTCCAGTGAACCATCATCTGTTCAGATCAAACGGGCTTTCTACGTTGGAGGTACTTCTCGAGTTGCTCCTGTGAGTTTCAGAGGCTATCTTGTGAAAACAGCCGCTGGCATCCGCGTCCTTACTTCAAAATTGCCGTTTTTTGTGGAAATGAGTTGGTCTATTTCGCGACGCGTCATGACACAAAAACTAAATTTTACAGGAGACACGAAAAACTTATTATTACCCACATAGATGCTGACGCTATAGATTAATCATTAACAGTCATCATAATAATACGTGTTCACGAGATGAAGCTACAAAAATTAAAGTTCTACGCCACATGAACACATTACAAGCCAAAAACTAAGTCCCGTATTAGCAGCCGGCGTGCCAACAAAATCTAGGGCACGCCACTCAGAAGTTCATCTGATGTACACAGCTGACGCAACGGATCTTCGGATACTAATAAACAGTCATATAACCAATAAACGAAACTTCATAACAATTCCATCAGTTCTAAGAAAAATACATACAGAATCATCTTTCGACAGTTTGCACATACGTCAAGTATTTATACACATAGGTTTGTCAATAAAAAAAATTAGCACACGTATCAAATCCCGTAGCAGCGTAAGACTGAGTTACCAAAAACGTCCTGTATGCGATAAGGTCACGAGATGAAAAATTCTCCAAACTCGTTGCCGACGAACGAAGAGCTGAATCAGTCCGAACGATACCAAGAGTCAACCAAGTTTTGCCAACTTCAACAACAACAACAACATCAGTTAAAGTAAAATGAATAAGTCCACCACGAAACACTGATGAACCGTGCAAAACATCAATAACCTCAGCAGAATCAACATTCGTATTAGTCAGTCTCAACATCTTGTGGATAGTTGAACGCCAATGTTACACTGAGTATCTATTCAAGCGCCCCCCCCCCCCCCCGTCTCTCTCTCTCTCTCTCTCTCTCTCTCTCTCTCTCTCTCTCTCTCTCTGTGTGTGTGTGTGTGTGTGTGTGTGTGTGTGTGTGTGTGTGTGTGTGTGTGTGTGTGTGAAGCAAGTATAGATGGTACAAAGAAGCAGTCCGATTGCAGTGGCTGTATGAATGGAATAACAAGATATCCAATGAGAATAAATAGAACACCAGTTGCGTTAAAAGCCGGCCGTTGTGGCCCAGCGGTTCTAGGCGATTCAGTCTAGAACCGCGCGACTGCTAAGTCGCAGGTTCGAATCCCGCCTCGGGCATGGATATGTGTGATGTCCTTAGGTTAGTTAGGTTTAAGTAGTTCTAAGTTCTAGAGGACTGATGACCTCAGATGTTAAGTCCCATAGAGCTCAGAGCCATATTTTGCGTTAAAAACCAATTCTTAACGCTATTTCTCCACATCGGGATTCTTCGGAAACAGTTATTGAAACTGATGAACAAAAATCTAAATGTCAAGATTGGTCTTTGCGGTGGGCGGAGACGTGCGAGGAGAAATGCTGACGTAATCGACGTTCGGCTTTACCAGCAGAAACTACAACTTCTCACTTCACCACGCAATATTGACATTACAACTGCTAAGTCGCAGGCTTTTGCAGAAGTGAAAACAACAAGGAAGTCGACATGAAGTGTTCCAGACAAATCCGATTTGAGACTGAACGGAACGACGGACCCATCGGACACCTGCTACTGTGCCACTTACCTGCAGTTACTATTGCTAGCAGGGCGGTTATCACCAGGTGGGAACGTGCATCGTTGTCCTTTTAATTCTTGCACTAAGGGGGATATGCAGGCTGCTAGCTCGTTAATGTACAGAATATCTAATAATAAATCACTACCTAAATAAAACTCTAAAACTGGCAGTACATTTACAATGTGCAGCCGATATTCTATGTTTGGCTGTAGGTCGGTATTTATTTGTAGATATATCGATAATTTTTTCGTTGTATCGATGGCTGAATTATAGTTTTTACGTATCGATGAATAGGATTCACGATATTTTTGAAAATACCAACAGTCCTACTAGGAACGGCAGCGCGCTGTCAGCTGAGGCGACGCGCGGAGGTGCCGAGTGTGGCGGGTTGAGGCGCAGACGGGGCTAACCAGAAGCTAGTGCGTGTTAACAAGTGAGCGGAGACCCTCCTGTTGCGTGCCGTGCTTGAGCTCGTTACGCTGGGGCGCCCTCACCGGTCTCGCACTCTGCCGGCGCCAGTCGTAATCGCCTAGCAACAATGCGACGCGAGTGCACGACCGTCTCGCGTTGTTAATCCCCAAACCTAGTTATCTCCAATGGTGAGCCCCATAAAAATATGGCCAATTCCGCACGACGGCGTATGTACACAGAGCACACGTCGAGCAGGTAAACGATGTAACTCCCTGTACACACACACACACACACACTTATACATTGAAACGTCCTCTCAGAAAAATTTATAAATGACACTTCTGGAAAGCCTCTACGTTATTTGATTTTCAAACAGCTGAGCAAAAATGAACGTACTCAGACATTTCTCTCTTTACTTATTCTGATCAACACTAAACTGACACACAATATTTTTAGCGCAACGCAATCTTTCAATCACCCCTGCAAAAGAATGGCACTGACATAACCTATACCTTTCATGAATCACTTACCTCACAAAAAAATCTTCGTTACTCGAACTACTGCAATACAGCGAGCGCCAATACTGCCAGCTAAATGAAAGATTCTAACTAGTGAAGGCACTGACTACTGATGGGCATAGTTAGCAAATGATGGAGAACAATGTTTTTACCTTAATAGTGTTCAAAAGTCATCATATATATCAGTTCATGACATCCAGTCTTACAAATTTCCTTTTTCTGACGGACACACGTCCAGATCGTCCGCTCTCAAAACTCTAGCATCTCTCTCCCCACATCCACCACTGCTGGCGGTTCACCTCCAACTGCGCAACGCTACAATAGAGAATATTCCAACAATGCAAACCAGCCACAGACTGCACACAGCACAGTCAGTGATTTTGATACAGAGCGCTACGTGGCGTTACCAACATAAAAACCTACACAGCCTACTTACAACATTTACAGAAACACTAGACTTTCATATTTTTCGGTGGACACTGCCCAGAATAAAAATAGATTCCATCCTTCTGTTCTGAACAAGGTTACAAGGTTTTCGGGAGGTTTCCCTTGATTGTTGGCTAAATGGTGGAACTGGGAATCCCCTCTGCCCCACAACCAGTCTGCTTGGTATTTGGCTGCAATGGCCCATTACTCGAAAAGCCTAATACACCCTTAAAGCAGAGAAGGGAAAAAAAGAAACGTACAGCTGCATAAGAATGCCGTGTCACTTAATGAACGAAAAAATAATAATAAAAAGAAGAAAGTTCGCAGGTTTGTGTTACTTGGAATGACAATGTTGTTGTGCTGTAATACAGTCAGGAGACTGGTTTGATGGAGCCCTCCACAATCGTCTATCCAGTCCAATCCTCTTCATCTCTGGATAGCTACTGCAACCTACATCCATTCGAACTTTTTTACTGTACTCATGCCTTCGTCTCCCTCCTCAATTTTTATCTTCCCCCCCCCCTCCCCCCCCAAAAAAAACACACACTCTGTCCATTATCAATCTGACGACTCCTTCAGATGTCGTATGAACTGATCCTTCTTTTAGTCGAGTTTTGCCATAAATTTGTGTTTTCCCCCATTTCATTCAATACCCTCTCACTAGTTACTAGATTTACCCATATAATCTTCAGCATTCTTCTACAGCACCACGTTTCGGAAGCTTCTTTTCTCTTCTTGCCTGAAATGTTCATCCTCTACGTTCCACTTCCGCAAGGCTAATAAGTAACTAAAAAAGAGAGATGTACCGAAACTTCACTGTAAGCATATCAAATGAATAGGTAACTAGTTATTATATTAAATAACTATGTACTTGGCTACATAACTGGGTAATTAGACGCCAAATAAAAACTATTATAAACTCTCAAGCGCCAAGTACGTATTGTTATTTGGAATAGGTACGCACGACAACTTGGATCCTAAGTTTAATTAATCTACGTTCCTAAAATCTAAAATGCATCTCACGGCACTACAGATAATAAATGAGAGAACATATTAATAGTCCGCAGCTCGTGGTCGTGCGGTAGCGTTCTCGCTTCCCGCGCCCGGGTTCGATTCCCGGCGGGGTCAGGGATTTTCTCTGCTTCGTGATGACTGGGTGTTGTGTGATGTCCTTAGGTTAGTTAGGTTTCAGTAGTTCTAAGTTCTAGGGGACTGATGACCTCAGATGTTAAGTCCCATAGTGCTCAGAGCCATTTGAACCATTTTTTGCTATAGTTAGAATTCGTACACGTGGATAATGAAATGTAATTAAAAAGGTGCCACTGTGCTCACAAAATTGTTAAAAATCTTTTAGTTCTGATGCGCTACAAGCAGTAGCGAAGTTAATTCCTATGCGCAAAATTTGTGATCACATGAGTTTAAAGTTTCTAGGAAATTACAAAAGGTGCTTTGGCACGGAAACATCTTGATGAATATTACGCTGGTGTAAATAGGTGTCTTAGTGTAAGCTTGCAAATCTGGCTGAAATTTCGACATGATATGATGTTTACTGCTAAAAATAGGTGTAAGAAACTAGAAAAAGAACACATACTCTTTCAAATAAATCACAATCGCTTTTAATACTCAATTTCAGTATTCGGACACACAATCAACATTCTGACAGGTCGTTAGATAGGGCAACGAGACCTGTGTTAATCGAAGGGATGATACGATGAGCTAGCTACAAAACGAACCGAAGCGGAATGTGCGATATTTCACGGATCTACATTCATTATGATGGCGAATTGTCAGAGTACTTTGAAGACCTCACTCAAGTGTGGACGACAGCAAAGTACCGAGTGTCAGGCTAGAACGATGATATAGTCATGTGCGCTTGTACAGCAAGGATGGCGTTTGTCCGAGCTGTGTCTACGTTTCCTGCTTACGGCTTCTGATTTATTAGTTACATCAACCTCGCATGTCGCAGTTTTCTGGAACGACACGACTCTACATATCCATTATGTTAGACATACCCAACTAGAGAAACATGTCCAGGGCCGGCCACTGTGGCCGAGCGATTCTAGGCGCTTCAGTCCGGAATCTTGCTGCTGCTACGGTCGCAGGTTCGAATCCTGCCTCGGGCTTGGATACGTGTGATGTCCTTAGTCTAGTTAGGTTTGCGTAATTCTAAGTCTAGGGAACTGATGACCTCAGATGTTAAGTCCCATAGGACTTAGAGTCATTTGAACCATTTTTTGAACATCTCCAGTTTAAGACGTTTGATGGTCCGCAGCACTTCTCGGTAGGTTGGTCACTAGCACCCATTGATACCTCGATACGGATTCCAAGTTTTAGGTTTTGTTGTAATCGAAATTCCCAATCGAATTACTTAAAAATTTAAAGCAAAGACACTGATCATTTTCTACACTGTGGAGATTTCATAAGCACTTTCTTAATCAAGTCGCAGTTCAGTCGAATGACATTTTTCGCGTGAGCAATATTTAGTCCCAACTGCCCGCGGTTTCCCTCGGGGTCTCAGCAGGAGGGCGGTGGCTGGCCTGAAGCCACTAGTGCCGCGTCGAGCAGCCCTGAAAGACGGGGTCGTTGCTCAGGCGACAAAAGGCGGAATTAGCGCAGGAGGCGAGGACGAGTCGACACCCAGCTGCGAACCCGGCCGCTTAGCTGCCTGGCCGGAGGAGGGAGGGGGCGCGGAAGTAGGTTGCGTGGAAGGGAGGTATACATGTACAGAGAGGAGGGGGAGGCGAGAAGTCAGAAAAAGGAGGTTTTATCAGGTTGGCGACAAAAATGGAAATTGAGAATATGTAGAAAAGACGGAAATTCAAATGCTGGCTAATCTCTCTCTCTGCCCCCCCCCCCCCGCCCTCCCCCTTATTCGTGTAACCCATATTTTGGTGACCAGAGTAAATCGCAACATATCGGTTGCTTATAACTGAAGTGCAGCTACTCACAGACGTCCAACGTGAGCTGTAATTATCCAATGGCAGCGGAAATTAGTTAATGTGGTACAGATTTACGCTGGAATAAAACTAGTTCCAATTTTAGCCACCAGGTGTAAATCTGGTGTTGTACAGTACCTCGTCGCCGTCTCCAGTGCTCATATTGAACAAACTGTGTAAGCAGCAGTTAATAATAAAATCAACATTATCCCTTCCTCACTTGTTTGACCTTTCCTGCTCACGTCCCGTTCCTAATCCATTACACATGGAAAGATTTCTATACATCTTTCTTGCCCTCACAGCGCCAGAGTTACACCTGTTGGTCAAAATCTGGAATTAATTATTTTTTTCAGTGTAAATTGGTTCCGCATTAGCATATCTACCAAGTTTCGCTGCCCACACTTTACCTCCGGGTAGCTGCAGTTTAATTATAACCAGCTGGTATAAGGCGCAGACAAAAAGTTTCCTCTGAGAGCGTTGCTGCAGCCTATATGCGACATAGCGCGGTTCCGATGCGGATATTTATGCACTGAGGGGTAGGCGAAGGATTAGTGTGGCATTCATGTCTTTCCGACGAGCGTGCGGTAAACGCGGAAACCACCTATGGCGACGTTATTACCATATGCGGTCAAGCAGGACCGACGTGGTGTTATTCTTTTCTCACCTGCGGAAGGACACACACAGGTGAACATCAATCTGAGAATGAAGAATGTGTTCGGCGCAGCATGTTGGTCGAAACCGACCACTGTGGAAAGATGCACCAAGCGGTGTTGCTGCTCCATGATAATGCACGTCTCCATATCGCAAATATCGTAACGTAGAAGTTGAACCAACTAAATAGGGAGATACTGTAGCACCCACCTTATAGTGCTGCGATTATGCGATTATCACGCCTTGAGCCCCTTTAAAAAAAAGGCCTTAAAGAGTCAACGATTCCTGTAGGACGACGATGTGCGGAAGGCAGTTACGGACTTCTTCAGCAGGACACAGTGTTTTACCTAAAGGGTCTCTTCAACCTGATGCGTCGATGGATGATTGCCTCAATGCTCACGGTGATTTTTCCTAATGGCCTATCGACCTGGACTGTATGTCCTTCGAACGGAAACTTTCTTATCGTTTCTTGAAGTATGGGAAAAGACACAGCAAACCGAGGCCGTCACAAATGGACAATATGGCGGCTCGTGTCGTACAACAAATTAATCGACAGTTCCTAACCAATTTAATTTGCAGATTAATCTCTTGATTACGTCGTCTTTAGCGAAAATTGAATAAGTAGCAAAAGAAGTTTCGCGAGTTGGTCCACTGAATCGGCATTAGTTCAGGTTGTTAAGCTATGTCCTAACGAGCATACCAAACGCAGATCGGCTTATGAAAAGAGGTATAAACGGTGCATTTGAAAAACTGAACGCAGAAACGGTTGGAGCGTTCACAGGAGTACAATGCGTGTGTCACCACTCGGGTCCCAGTGTCAACTTTGTAATACTTTTAGACCGCCTGGCGAGGGACGGGGAAACCGAAAGTGCTACGATGGTTGGTCTAAGTTTGTTTATTGCATTAAAAAATAAAGTGACGTACTTAATTATCTGTTTCTTTGCAGATCTTCTAAAGCGACTAGGTCCAGCATCTTTTGCAATCAGAATAATTGCCAATTTTGAGGATGTAGAAATTAGTAAACTAACATACTTCCACTCTCTGATGTCATACGGAATAATATTCTGGGGCAACTCAACACTTAGGCAAAACGTATTCACTGCTCAAAAGAAAGTAGTTAGAATTATGTTTGGGGATCATAGTCGCACATCTTGTAGGCATCTGTTTAAAAGGTTAGGAATCCTTACAACTGCTTCACAGTAAATTTACTCACTAATGAAATTTGTTCTCAATAACATGGACTAGTTTAAAAACAACAGTGATATTCATGATTACAATACCAAAAAAAAGAAAGACCAACACTATCCTTTACTTAACCTATCATTGGTACAGAAAGGGTTAAAATATGCTGCTATAAAACTTTTTGATAAATTACCAGATGAAATAAATGTCTGACAGATAGCAGTAATAGTTTCAAAAACTGAAATCATACCTCCTTGGCAACTCCTTCTATACCATAGATGAATTCTTGAATATGAGTAAATAAATCTGGAGATATAATACACGCATTTTATGTCATTTAAGGGAATGGGATAGATAATAGAAATATTTAGGTATAACACTATAACGTAAAAAAAAGAACCTGTTTCATGTGCGCATTTCTTGTGCATTTGACACGTTACACATCAAAACGGGTTTTTCCCTGCTATTGATCAATGGAACACGTAACTAACAAACATACCTGCAGTCCTGCTACACACTGAAATCCCCGCGTCACAGTATTGTACCATGTCGAAATGACGCAGCCCACTGATTAAGTAGAATGGCGCGCGGTAACTCGCTTTCTATATTTGATGGAGAAAACCGCTGCAACAACCCACGCTGAGTTGGAGGAAATGTACGCCAGTAACACACCATCACATAACACAGTGATCAGGTGAAGCGGACGCTTCTAAGGTTATCAAATTAGTATGAACGACGAAGAACGAAGTACATCAGTGCAAGTCTGCATTTGACAGTTTCTGCATGTCCGAAAGTACATTCCATACAACTGTACAGACACGGTCAAATACGGACATTGCCCTAATGTACTCCGTGCCAGAGCCAAGGCAACCTCACGAGAAAGATAAACGAGTCTTTCCCTGTGTGGGGACCATATAGCTGTGCGTGCATTATGGGGAGAGGACACCGGGACTTATGGAGATTTGGGTCGACCGCTCGCAACAAGCGGGAAATCCGGGTTCGAGTACCGGGCCAGCACAAATTTTCACATGTTTTCAGTAAATTCTATAGCTGTTGTGGTACCGTATTCGCAACTTGCGAATACATTTCATAAAGAAGTGGCAGACAATCTCTCTGCGAAGATACAGGAGAGAAGCTGAGGCCACGATCCAAAAAAATCGGCGTGTAACGATGGAGGCGATAGCGGAAAAAGTGACAAAATCAATCGCGGATGAGTTCTCAACATCTTGCACGACATTATCAACATGAATGGCCGCCACTCCCTGGGTTCCGCGACTGCTTACATCCGTTCCAAAGCCCGCCGACTCTAAGCATAGTAACTGTTACTTTGGCCTATCTAATTTTTACTCATCCCCCCCACCCCCCGCAGTATTAATATGCAGACTTCTAGAACGAAGGTCTCTGCTAAAGTCATTCATCGTTGGGGAGAAATGTGTCACCCTGAAGGGTGGGTTCGTGTAAAGGACTGACGCTGTTACAAAATTTCTTGGTCGCAACGTTATGTTCTCGAGATGATAATTAAAATTTTGTTACAACCCCTCACAGGGGAGCGCCAATACAGCTTATGTAGCCTAACTCTTGAGTGACGGTTTCTAGCTGGTACCTGCCGCATGAAAAACTCTGCCAATCTCTGTTGCTATTTATCTCCACATACACAAGGAATGCATGCGGAAGATTACACGCCAACTCCGGAGGACAATAACAATTTTCCTCCATCTGTCACTCTTACGTACCATTTCAGATTACACTGTGCTAAGTCGTGTAACAGTATTATGCATGTCGTTATCTGGATCATTTCTCACGGTTCTAACCCAGTCAGAGTTGCTACGCACGTCACATTTTGATAAATGACGTACAACGCTGCATTGAGGCAACAGAGAGAATCGCGTCTTCTGGAAAAGGCAATTCTGTTGTCCATCATGTACTCTAATTAATTTAATGACAGACTTGTAAACAAGTCACGGGCTGATTTTGTAATGCCTAATCTGTACTTACCAGGAGACCACAAAGAACTCAGATTTTTGTAATGTTTTATATTTGTGGTACGTGAAGCTCAGAACTCTAATACCTATTACCCGTGCAGTTCGACGCAACTGACACTGAAGTTTTCAGAGTGTCTTTAATACTTTCATAAACGGGCGGCCGACGGCGTGCCAAACCTCACGTGAGCCTGCGACGAGCAGGCCAAGACCCCCTGCATCGACTTTGCTCGTTTCTTCCCGGAAATATTCGCTACGGCGCGACATTCCATCTGGTGTTGCATTTTTCCGTCGGCGCAACTCCCTTCAGTTTTCAGTTCGGCAGAATTATGGTGTCAACTCTGTTTACCCTTCGCTGTTTGTCCAGAATATGAAGGACGTTCATAGGTCTAGTGGACGCTTGCAGAAAAAGGGGCAGTCTAGTGATCTATCGTCATAAGCCTTTAAAAATTAATGAGAATGACAAAAGATGTGGATAAGAATTCTCGATATATAATACGCAGTCTGACAGCGTTTGTCGCTACTTGCCACGCGTTTCTGTCGTTACGCTTGTTGATGGCTGATGCGAACGTTGCTCACCACTAGTAATTTGCTTTCCAACCCGAAAACGATTCATCCTGTCGTAAAAAATATTTCCCGTTTGTGGCTTTTGTACCGCACGCTTTCACATCGCCATGTTTATCTCTGTTGATGTTTGTCGTAATTGGCTCGAATGGCTCTGAGCACTATGGGACTTAACAGCTGAGATCATCAGTCCTCTAGAGCTTAGAACTACGTAAACCTAACTAACCTAAGGACTTCACACACATCCATCCCCGAGGCAGAATTCGAACCTGCGACCGTATCAGTCGCGCGGTTCCGTACTGAAACGCCTAGATTCTCGGCCACTACGGCAGGCAGTCGCAATTGGCAACAAATGTGGATGATCATACAACTTGCTTTATGCAGTGCCTCGAAATGACGAAACTGGTGTCGTGAGGACACATATTAGGCACGGCGACAATGAAACAATGTGACTGGGACTGTCACGCCAAGGGGCCAGGATTCGATTCCCGGCTAGGTCGGAGATTTTCTCCGCTCAGGGACTGGGTGTAGTGTTGTCTTCATCATCACCTCATCCCCATCGACGCGCAGTGGCTTCAACACCAAAGCCTTGCACCCGGCAAACGGCCTTCCCGACGGGATGCCCTTGCCACAAGACATTTCCATTTTTTTCCGACCAATGTGAGCGTTTTTACGTTTTAAGAACGTCAACAACAGCCTATCTCGTTAACTACCTTTTTTACGCTGTGTAGCATGGCGGGGGTTACGCAGCGTTGTACGTCTCAATGTCGAACCGTGGTCTTGGGCCCCTTTTTGTCCTGGATGAGGGGTTTGCGGGGACCAAGACGGAACTGGTGTCGCTGAGAATTCTGGAACTGTCCGAAGCAGTTTAATCGAAACGATGATGCACTTCCTGTGGTCCTTATATGAATAGAATTTAAAGCTTTTGGGATATTTTGTCGGTCTAGCTGTGCGTTCTATTTCCTTCTAAATTAGCGACCTTTTTGTACGAGTTACCGGTCCGTATTCCTCTTACTGTTGTGCGCAACTTGTGTGTCCAACCAACATAGGATGCAAGCTGTCGTTTGTATAAAAAGAGGCCCAACTTCATACTACGAGGGTCACTCCAAAAGAAATGCACACTATTTTTGTAAAAATACAGTTTTCATTCTGTATGTGTGAAAGTTTTACAGTGTGTAGATACAGCCTTCCCGCTTGTTTTCAAACTTAGTTCAACCTGTTCCCGTGAGTTGAGCCGTCACAGCATGTCTTCAAGATGGCTGCTACACTTGACGTTCGTCAGAAGCTACGTGCTGTCGTACAGTTCCTGTGCTGTGAAAACGAGACAGTGGGAAACATCCACAAGAGGTTGAAAAAGGTGTATGGAGATGCTGCTGTCGATCGCAGTACAGTTAGTCGGTGGGCAAGCGGGTTACGTGATGAAAGCAGGCACGGCAATATTGAGGATTGTCCTCGCAGCGGCAGGCCTCGTACTGCACACACTCCAGACAATGTGCAGAGAGTTAACGAGTTGGTGACTGCTAACAGACGCATCACAGTGAACGAACTGTCACGCTACGTTGGGATAGGGGACGGAAGTGTTTGAGAATACTGAAAGTGTTGGCGTTAAAAAAGGCTTGTGCCAGATGGTTCCCAGAATGTTGATAGTGGCTCACAAAGAAACACGAAAAACGGTATGCAGCGAACTTTGGGAACAGTGCGAGAATGGTGGAGATTAATTTCTTGGAAGAATTGTGACAGGCGATGAAACATGGCGCCATCATTTTTCACCAGAGACGAAGCGGCAATCAATGGAGTGGCATCATGTGCATTCACCCCAGAAAAATATTCAAAACCACACCTTCTGCTGGAAAAGTTATGGCTATGGTGTTTTCCGATTCCGAAGGACTCTTGCTTATGGACATGCCAAGTGAAACCACCATAAATTCTGATGCATATGTGACGACACTGAAGAAACTTCAAGCTCGACTGAGTAGTGTTCGACCACATCGGAAAAAGCAGGATGTTTTGCTGTTGCACGACAATGCACGGCCACATGTCAGTCAAAAAACCATGGAAGCGTTCACAAAACTCGGTTGGACAACACTGAAACACCCGCCTTACAGTCCTGACCTGGCTCCATGTGACTATCATCTCTTTGGGAAACTGAAAGACTCTCTTCGTGGAACAAGGTTTGAAGATGACTCCCTTGTGCACGCTGCCAAACATTGGCTCCAACAGGTTGGTCCAGAATTTTACCGTGCAGGTATACAGGCGCTGGTTTCAAGAGGAATGGAAATTATGTGGAGGAATGAAAATATTGTTCCTAAAGGATGTATCTACATACTGTAAGACTTTCAAACATGTCGAATAAAAGATGGATTTAAAAAAAAATAGTATGCATTTCTTTTGGAGTGACCCTCGCAATAATCTGTTATCTTTTTCAGTCAGTTAGCTAGTTATTTTACGTGTTCCAGAGATAATGTTCACGATATACGTTATGAAATGGAACATATCAGTTGAAACAACAAGGAACATGCATTTTAAAAAATGCAGAAATATTTACCTTGCTACATACTGCCATTTACATTTTTTTCTGTATAAATGAATAAGAACCCCACATTCACACTGTTTAGTTCAACTCGTGTGCATCACAGTGACAAGGGACATTTGTCGTAACACGTCCTGCCAGATATTCTCCACCAGTGATTTACCTCACAGCGTTTAAAATTACTCAAGTGTAGTACCGGGTGCAACAGGGGGACAACCACAAAACTGGGAAGTCAGTCACACTTCTAATAAATCTGACAGCCACAGAATGAGAGAGAGACCGGGGGGAGATTCAATGCCCTCAATGCCGTGTGGCCATCGCAGCACGATAACCCTGCGGCGCTGCGGTTCTTGTGGCTTGTGGTTGCGTGCTCGCTTCACTATTTTATCGTCGCTGACACAGTACACCGCGTAATCTTCAGGAAGTGAGACGTGCCTTTAATATTGTTACAGTAGCACGGACACGATCGTGAAGTACTGCAAGCTGTAAGAAATCCTGACCGCCAGGGATAACAACACGCTCTTTCGACCAAGTTTCTTTCCAGCACCAGAGGAAACGGCCACCTGACCTTAATAGGTTACGAAATATTTTAACAGTATAGTGAGTCTCGTCAAAAGCAAGTAAGACTTTGAAGAACGGGTGCATGGGATAGATATCCTACGTATCGCATGAAATGAACAACGGGTAAACAAAGCGAAAAATAGTTTTGAAAAATACTAGAAAGATGAGTAGCAACTCTGCATCAAATTAGGGGAGATGTAGTACGAGAAATGGAATAATTTTGCTGCCTATACGAAACGTTATGGCAAAACCAGGTAAGACATGGTAAGTTTACCAAGGGCCTCTTAGCGTTAGAAAACCTACCTTTTGATCCTTCATCATTCATTCAGTATAAACAGTTTACTGTTATGTAACAGTTGACTCGCGTCCAGTGAGAAGCTAGTCTACAGGAACTGTTTCCTAAATAATATACATCGATTGTCATACACTGATTAGCAGAAACATTATGACCATCTAGAATGAGATTTTCACTCTGCAACGGAGCGTGCGCTGATATGAAACTTCCTGGCAGTAAAGCTGTGAGGACGGGGCGTGAGTCGTCCTTGGGTAGCTCAGTTGGTAGAACACTTACCCGCCAAAGGCAAAGGTCCCGAGTTCGAGTCTCGGTCCGGCATACAGTTTTAATCTGCCAGGATATTTCATTATGACCATCTGCTTATAAGCGGTTGGTCCACCTTTGGAAAGCAATTCAGCAGCGATTCTGTATGGCATATTCGAAAAGTCCTTCGTAGGACTGAGGAGGTACCTACGCACAGCTAGCGTAACTTTTGTTCATTAGGAGCTGGTGTTTTGCGGGCGCGGAGCTGGCACTTAATAACGCCCCACGTGTGTTCATCTGACTCAGATCGAGCGAATTTGGTGGCCAAGACCTCAACGTCGTCCTCTTGAAACCACCACAGCACGGTTCTGGCCGTGTGACACAGACAGTTATCTTGCCTGACGATGCCATCGCCGACGGGAAAGACATCAACCACGAAAGGAAGCAGGTCGTCCGCAAAAATTTTCCCATAGAGCTCATCTCTCATTGTGCCTTTGATTACGACCGAATTACAATGCAACGTTATCCAAAGGAACTTTGCATCGTAATACGGAATAAAACAGGCACTGCAGTATCGTATTTATGAGCCGACAACGAGCAAGCGATTTCCAAGTAGGATGTCTCACTTGTAAGAGAATATACATGATGGCTGTACGAGTACAGGTCACAGAGACATGGTTGACGACATATGGTTTGGATCCGACTGTGAGTCGTGTAAGGATAGCCAAATGGTAAGTCGATAAGCGGGAAATCCGGGATCGAGTCCCCGTACGGCAGAAATTTTCATTGCCAATCCATTCTACAGCTGATGGTAGTCCGTATTCGCAACTGCGAATACATTTAATGTAGCGACAAGTAATTACGTCAATGCTGCGGCAACCTCGCTCAATTTACATCGTAGCAAGTACACTGTCCAGTCACGGATCTCCGACAGATTGCAGTAACACACTGTCCAGTCACATTAATGTAACCATATGTCAAAAGCCTGAATAACCGCCGGCAGGGGTGGCCGAGCGGTTCTAGGCGCTACAGTCTGGAACCGCGCGACCGCTACGGTCGCAGGTTCGAATCCCGCCTCGGGCATGGATGTGTGCGATGTCCTTAGCTTAGTTAGGTTTAAGTAGTTCTAAGTTCTAGGGGATTGATGACCACAGATGTTAAGTCCCATAATGCTCAGAGCCATTTGAACCATTCTGAACCTGAATAACCACCTTGTGCAGTACGAATATGAAAGAAGAGAGTAAACTAGGTTCTGGAAGGTACTGACAGGGATGTTGACCCATACCGACTTCAGAGCCTTGGCTGCCCTAGATTTCACGGTTGAGTATCCATGACTCGAACAGCCCGATGTAAGTGGTGCCACAGATTCTCGATTAGGTGTAAATACGGGTGGGACGGGGGGGGGGGGGGGGGGGGAGGGGGGTGTTCGTTGACCAGTGGAATACTGTAAACTAATCCTGGTGTTCTTCGAACCACGCACATACGTTGAGAGGTATGTGGCACGTTGCATTAGCCTTCTGGTATATGCCATCGTGACGAGGAAGGAAAAAATGCATTTAGTTGTGGACATGGTCACCAAGGACAGCTGCATACTTTTGCTGACCCACTGTACCACAATGACTCAAAGCATTCAGGGAATGCCACGAAAACATTCCCCAGACCATAACGATATCTCCTCAGACCTGGATCCTGTCGTCAATTGTAACAGGACTGTACACACCGAAGGTCATCTGTACGATGGGGCATAAAACGTGATTCATCTGAAAAGGCAACCTGTCGCACTCACCACTCAGTGGACGTCCATTTGCCGTATTGGCGTGCAGATTCAAGACTTCGTCGCCGATGAACAGCAGTCAGCATGGGTGCAAGAAAGGCGCCTGCTGCAGAGGTCCATATGCAACAACGTTCGCTGAATGGTCGTTGAGGAGACACTGTTGGTAGCTCCTTGGTTCATTTGGGTGGTCAGTTGCTCAACATTTGTACGTCGTTCACCCCTGTCATCTATGGCTCTTGGAGAACCACAGTTGCCCCTTAGCGCCAGTTTTGCGTATCGCCATGTTGCCATGCACCGTATACGCCATACCCCGCTGGACATCAAATAAATCAATCAGTTTCCACATTACGACAACGACTGCACTATTTGCCGCTTCCCCCGATACTTATTATACGTGGTGCGACAGCAAAGTAATGAGACTGATTTTCTTTGCAAGATGTGGCAACACTGCAGGCTTGCGTAGGCACAATATCTTTCTACATCTACATCTACATTTATACTCCGCAAGCCACCCAACGGTGTGTGGCGGAGGGCACTTTACATGCCACTGTCATTACCTCCTTTTTCTGTTCCAGTCGCGTATGGTTCGCGGGAAGAACGACTGTCTGAAAGCCTCCGTGCGCGCTCGAATCTCTCTAATTGCACATTCGTGATCTCCTCGGGAGGTATAAGTAGGGGGAAGCAATATATTCGATACCTCATCCAGAAACGCACCCTCTCGAAACCTGGCGAGCAAGCTACACCGCGATGCAGAGCGCTTCTCTTGCAGAGTCTGTCACTTGAGTTTGTTAAACATCTCCGTAACGCTATCACGCTTACCAAATAACCCTGTGACGAAACGCGCCGCTCTTCTTTGGATCTTCCCTACTTCCTCCGTCAACCCGACCTGGTACGGATCCCACACTGATGAGCAATACTCAGGTATAGGTCGAACGAGTGTTTTGTAACCCACCTCCCTTGTTGATGGACTACATTTTCTAAGGACTCTCCCAATGAATCTCAACCTGGTACCCGCCTTACCAACAATTAATTTTATATGATCATTCTACTTCAAATCGTTCCGCACGCATACTCCCAGATATTTTACAGAAGTAACTGCTACCAGTGTTTGTTCCGCTATCATGTAATCATACAATAAAGGATCCTTCTTTCTATGTATTCGCAATACATTACATTTGTCTATGTTAAGGGTCAGTTGCCACTCCCTGCACCAAGTGCCTATCCGCTGCAGATCTTCCTGCATTTCGCCACAATTTTCTAATGCTGCAACTTCTCTGTATACTACAGCATCATCCGCGAAAATCCGCATGGAACTTCCGACACTATCTACTAGGTCATTTATATATATTGTGAAAAGTAATGGTCCCATAACACTCCCCTGTGGCACGCCAGAGGTTACTTGAACGTCTGTAGACGTCTCTCCATTGGTAACAACATGCTGTGTTCTGTTTGCTAAAAACTCTTCAATCCAGCCACACAGTTGGTCAGATATTCCGTAGGCTCTTACTTTATCAGGCGACGGTGCGGAACTGTATCGAACGCCTTCCGGAAGTCAAGGAAAATGGCATTTACCTGTGAGCGTGTATCTAATATTGTCTGGGTCTCATGAACAAATAAAGGGAGTTGGGTCTCCCACGTTCGCTGTTTCCGGAATCCATGATGATTCCTACAGAGTAGATTCTGGGTTTTCAGAAACGACATGATACGCGAGGGAAATACATGTTCTAAGATTCTACAACAGATCGATGTCAGAGATATAGATCTATAGTTTTGCGCATCTGCTCGACGACCCTTCTTGAAGACTGGGACTACCTGTGCTCTTTTCCAATCATTTGGAACCTTCCGTTCCTCTAGAGACTTGCGGTACACGGCTGTTAGAAGGGGGGCAAGTTCTTTCGCGTACTCTGTGTAGAAACGAACTGGTATCCCGTCAGGTCCAGTGGACTTTCCTCTGTTGAGTGATTCCAGTTGCTTTTCTATTCCTTGGACACTTATTTCGATGTCAGCCATTTTTTCGTTTGTGCGAGGATTTAGAGAAGGAACTGCAGTGCGGTCTTCCTCTGTGAAACAGCTTTGGAAAAAGGTGTTTAGTATTTCAGCTTTACGCGTGTCATCCTCTGTTTCAATGCCATCATCATCCCGGAATATATAAGCTGCTTCTAGTCCAAGCGGCACATCGATGCAACTGCTCAGTCGTGAGTTGTGCTGTAATAAGTTAACACGTGTTTCTGTCTCTCGTCACGGAAATGGATCCACATAATATTGCGCAACTGTATGCCATTTCTTTTTGCGTTAAATTGGGTGAAAACGCGGCGACAACTTACGGTAAGCTTCAGAAGACTTTTGGAGAGGAGTATATGCCAAGAGCTCAAGTTTTTCGTTGGCATAAAATGTTCAGTGAAGGCAGAACAAATTTTGAAGATAAAGACCACAGTGGACAACCATGCATGCTTGTGTGCTTCTTTGATTCCAAGGGAATTGTTCACAAAGAGTGGGTGCCTCCTGGACAAACAGTTAACCAATGTTACTGCAAGGAAATTTTAGAAAGAGTTCGTAAAATAGTTCTTCGTGTCCATGCCAACATTGCAGATAATTGGATTCTGCATCACGATAATGCGCCATCCCACACTGCTCTGTCAGTACAGCAATTTTTAACCTCAAAACAAATTTCAGTGCAACCACAGCCAGCTTATTCGCCAGATATCACTCCGTGCGACTTTTTTATATTTCTAAGAGTCAAAATGGTGCTCAAGGGACACCATTTTCAAACAACATAAGATGTCCAAAAAGCTGTGACTAGTGTCTTGGAGGGTATTACATAAGATGAGTTACAGCAATGTTACCATCAATAGCAGAAGCGCTGGAAAAATGTGTGTAATCAGAAGGGAAACACTTGGAAGGAGACAACACTAAACTTGACTAAAACGGTAAGCAACTTTTTTTTACATCAGTCTCATTACTTTATTGTGGCACCTCACACACCTACCACTGCTAGTGCTGCCACCTCCAATCTGTGAGTGGTTATTGGGCGTTGACTCGAACATAGGCGGTGGTCATGGAAATGTGACTGGACCGTGTATGTGCGCCAGTATACGTCGTACAGCGACTATCGTTTAAAAAGACATTTTTAGTCAACTCTATTTTCTTCACTTTCACTCCACTGTACTAAATAAACACTACAACACTAACCAAGAGCTCTAATTTTATTTACTGCCCAAGTCGTGATGAAAGTCTATGTACAGGGTGTGGTAGATAAGTAAAGAGACTGGCCGCCGCGTGGCGCCCCAGTCGCTCGCAGGGCGGTCTCCACCTGTACGTCACGTGGTGGGGGATCTGAGCTAACAATAGAACCGGTTCGCAGTCGCGTCGGAGCTCTAGTGCAGTGAGGGTCGAGCTTCGCGTATTACGTTGTTTGTGCCCGTGACACTTGTGAAAACGCTGAAGATGGATCGCTCGATAGAACAGCGGTATGCAATCAAATTTTGCTTTCGCTTGGGCAAAACTGCTTCGGAAACTTTTGCTATGATTACGGAGGCCTACAAAGAAGACTCCCTATCAAGAGCTCAAGTGTTCCGGTGGTTTAATGAATTTAAAAACGGGAGGGAATCCGTTGAAGACATGGAACGATCTGGACGCCCTTCAACGAGTCGTGTGGATGAAACGGTGGCCAAAGTGAAAGAACTCCTGGACTCCGACCGTCGTTTAAGTCTCAAAATGATCGCCGATGAGGTCTCCGTGAATAAATTTACGGTTCACCAAATTGTTACGCAAGATTTGATGATGAGGAAAGTTTGCGCAAAATTGGTTCCCCGAGTGCTCACCGCCGAACAAAAGCAACAACGAGTGGACGTTTGCCGTGAGATGTTGAATGATTTGGAAAATAATCCACACTTTTTAGACAACGTAGTAACAGGCGACGAATCGTGGACATTTCAGTACGACCCGGAGACGAAAGCCCAGAGCTCGGAGTGGCACACACCGGCATCCCCGCGGCCGAAGAAAGCAAGAATGTCAAAGTCCCGCATCAAGACAATGCTGATTGTGTTTTTCGACAAGCGGGGGTTAATTCACAAAGAGTTTGTCCCTCAGGGGAAGACTGTCAATGCCGAATTCTACAAAGAAGTCCTTCAGCGATTGCACAGAGCCGTCAAACGGAAGCGACAGGACCTTGCTCAACGCTGGCGTCTCCACCACGACAACGCTCCGGCGCACACAGCGTTCCTCGTGACCTCCTACTTGACCCGAAATGGAGTTGAAGTTTTGCCACAGCCACCATACAGCCCTGACTTGAGTCCTCCTGATTTCTTCCTATTTCCGAAGGTCAAAAGATGCCTGAAGGGTCATCGTTTCGACGATATTCCGAACATCCAACGTGCTGTCACGAAGGCACTAACTGGGATAACTCAAACGGACTACAGTGGGGCCTATGAAGCTTGGAAAACGCGCTGGCAACGTTGTGTCGGCGCCCAAGGCGAGTACTTTGAAGAATATTAACGTTTTGTACAAATTGGATCAATAAATTTGTTTTTCTAGACTGAGTCTCATTACTTATCTACCACACCCTGTATGATATTAATGTGTCTAGTTTTAGAGATCGCCTTTGTACACTTGGCTGACGTTCTAAGAAGGCATAATGAGAAAATATTAGTGTAATTTACGCATTCTGCATGATTTTTCATCCTGGGACTCCTGGAAGTAAGTTAAACACATCGACCCACGCCAAGACCATTGCGCAACCAGAGTGCTGCCTTGTCAGACGGAGTACATGTTCCGGCTATCGTGCAGAGCGATTCTTTTGTGGTACGAATGACAGGTGCACCACAACGCGCTAGTGCAATGCCGCGGCAGGTGGAAACATTCCTCACAATTGAACTACGGTGGATAGTATGTTTCACGTAGGTAAAACGATCAAACATAAATTCACCGTGAAATTCGGCTGGCATGTGGACCAAATGCAACAACGTATCCAGCAGTAGTGAAATGATACCAATAGTATCACCAGCGCCGCGCAGACGTGGATGATGCTGAAATGGACGTCCAAATCTTGCACCATGCAATCTCCACATTTTCGGCACGCTGAAAGATGATCTAGTTGAAAAGAGATTTTCCAATGGTGAGAACTTATACACAGCTGATCCAATGGCTCCATGACCAAGGAGCGAATTTCTATCATCCAGAAACTGAACCATTGGTAGAACGTTCTGACCATTGTGTACTTACAAGGGAACCTCCCCACCGCAACCCCCTCAGATTTAGTTATAAGTTGACACAATGGATAGGCCTTGAAAAACTGAACACAGATCAATCGAGAAAAACAGGAAGAAGTTGTGTGGAACTATGAAAAAAATAAGCAAACTATATAAACTGAGTAGTCCATGCGCAAGATACGTAACATTAAGGATAGAGTGGGCTGAGGAGCGCCGTGGTCCCGTGGTTAGCGTGAGCAGCTGCGGAACGAGAGGTCCTTGGTTCAAGTCTTCCCTCGAGTGAAAAGTTTAATATTTTATTTTCAGACAATTATCAAAGTTCAAGCACTCACATATAATCAACTTCGCTCTCCAAAATTCCAAGACATGTTCAGATTTGCTTGGACATATGCATGATTTGACGGTCTACACACGGAAAAATTTGTAAACGTTAAAAACAAAGGTTTTGACAGAGCACAGGGAAAACTGTGAAACTGTTGCATTCATTTGTTGCAGTTCATGTGACAAACTCTGTTTTCATCACTTTTTTGGGAGTGATTATCACATTCACAAGAAAACCTAAATCGGGCAAGGTAGAAGAATCTTTTTACCCATTCGCCAAGTGTGCAAGTTAGGTGGGTCGACAACATATTCCTGTAATGTGACGCACATGCCGTCACCAGTGTCGTATAGAATATTTCAGACGTGTTTTCCTGTGGAGGAATCGGTTGACCTATGACCTTGCGATCAAATGTTTTCGGTTCCCATTGGAGAGGCACGTCCTTTCGTCTACTAATCGCACGGTTTTGCGGTGCGGTCGCAAAACACACACACTAAACCTATTACAGTCAACAGAGACGTCAGTGAACGAACGGACAAACCATATCTTTGCGAAAATAAAGAAAATAAATGTTTCACTCGAGGGAAGATTTGAACCAAGGACCTCCCGTTCCGTAGCTGCATACGCTAACCACGGGACCACGGCGCTTCTGAGCTCAGGTTAACGTTAATGTTACCTATCTTGCACATAGACTACTCGGTTTGTATATTTTGCTTATTTTTTTTATAGACCCACACAACTGGTTCCTGTTTTCTCGATTGATCTGTGTTCAGTTTTTCAAGGCCTATCCATTGTGCCAACTTATAACAAAATCTGAGGGGGGTGCGATGGGGATGTTCCCTTGTTAGAAGTGTAGCGCAGCATTCAATAAAAGTTACTTGGTCTGGCCACTGTAATGTGCAACTTACTTTTAGAAGTCTTCTGGTAGATTGGTTAGGGTGCGGAAACTGTTGCTTTACCCCTCCCCCTCCCTCCCCCCAACGAAAGTGAATCTCCGGATTTTCGAGATGTTCTCATCGAGCGCTCAAAGATAATGATTTCTCTGTCCTAAAAGAGCCACCCTAAGTTCACTTGCCGGTGGCGGTGTTCGGACTGCTTTCGTTTGGATGACGCCGTTCCTTGGTCGCTCTCTGGCCGGTAGTGCGCCTGGGTCGTATCTTATCCGGGGGAAGCGCCATGGCTCCCGATGTCACACTATTTGCGAACTTCCCACTCCATCTGCAGACTGCCAGCTACGACATACATCCAACGCCGTACTGTAACTTCATTCTGCGATGCATTTCTCGCTTTTACTAAGCACAAACCGAACAACAGGACGCTCCTCGTCCCCTGTGCGAGCTATCAGTGCGATTGCCGTCTTCTCATTGTTCCTGTGCCTTTTTTTTTGTGCATCCGAACTATGCTGCCACCTGCAGAACATCTGACACACAGTTAGGAACATCTTTTCTAATTTCAACGCTCTCTTCATTCTTCGATTGTTTGTTACATTTTCACTCTCTTATTTTGTGTCATTTCAGCATTTTTTTTTTTTTTCGGAGAAACTAAATCTACAGATTTTCGGGATATCATCATTTTCTATCCCAATCACTTTTCGACAGTTTCCATTTTAGGTGAACTCACTAGCTCCATTCAAACTACCACGTTGGAAGGAACCGATATATGAACTCGGCGCACTTAATTCGATTTCGTACGAGGAGAGTCAAATGAAAACCTTTAATGTGTAATCAAAAATCAACATTCCGCGCCATTGTTCTGTAAGCTGGCACTGCTGTGAGCAATGATGTAAGGAATGCCCTGCAGGCTACAGCGTACCACAGACAAGCTAAACGCGGCCACAATTTCAGTTCAAAATGGCTGTCCCGTTTGCAACATGCAGCAAGCACGACCAGCGACCTTTCGGACGTTTTCTGATTCAAAAATGGTTCAAATGGCTCTAGGCACTATGGGACTTAACATCTAAGGTCATCAGTCCCCTAGACTTACAACTACGCAAACCTAACTAACCTAAGAACAACACACACATCCATGCCCGAGGTAGGATTCGAACCTGCGACCGTAGCAGCAGCGCGGTTCCGGACTGAAGAGTCTAGAACCGCTCCGCCACAGCGGCCGGCCCAGACGTTTTCTGAGAAGTGAAGATACGGAACCTATCGAAATCCATATGCGAATGAAGCTCCAGTATGGTGATACATGTCGATCACTGCAGAAAATGTATGACAGGTGTAGGAAGTTCGGAAATGGCGTGACCCGTATAATAAACACTCAACGCCCGGATCAGGCACATCGTGTTGTGACACCGGAGTGCGCCCGCATCTCGTGGTCGTGCGGTAGCGTTCTCGCTTCCCACGCCCGGGTTCCCGGGTTCGATTCCCGGTGGGGTCAGGGATTTTCTCTGCCTCGTGATGGCTGGGTGTTGTGTGCTGTCCTTAGGTTAGTTACGTTTAAGTAGTTCTAAGTTCTAGGGGACTTATGACCACAGCAGTTGAGTCCCATAGTGCTCAGAGCCATTTGAACCATTTTTTGAACACCGGAGTGCACTGCAGCAGTTTAAGCCATTGTGATGGCAAATCACTGTCTGACGGTGGGTGAAATTGTCGCATATCTGAACATTAGTCATGGCTCTACACATCACATCATTCGTGAAATGCTTACGTTTCGCTAAGTGCCTGCATGATGGGGGAGGAGGAGGAGGAGATTAAACGTCCGGTCGACAAAGACATTAGAGACGGAGCAGAAGCTTGGGAAGTATGGAAAAGGAAATCAGCCGTGCACTTTCGAAGGAACCATCCCGACGTTTGCCTCAAGCGATTTAGGGAAATCACGGAAAACCTAAATCAGGATAGCCGGTAGCCGGACGCGGGTTTGAGCAGTCTTCTCCCCCTCCCCCTCCCCCTTACCTCCCCGGATGCGAGTCCAATGTGCAACCACTGCGCTAGCCGTCTCGCTCGGGCGACATTGGAGCCATGACAGCTCACTTCGAAACTGAAAGAGTGACGTGGCGATATCTTTGAAGAACTTTTGCGGCGAAACCTGGGTACACTACCGTCAACACGGAACAAAGGGAACAAGCGAGGAATGGCGTCGTTCCTCATTTGCAAAACTCAGGAAGTTCCGGATGCAGCAATCTGCTGGGAAGGTTCTAATGACTCTTTTGGGGTGAACGATGCGTTCTCTTGGAACACTAGACGACTAAGGGAAACACCATCACCAGTGTGGTATGTTCCAATACGGCAAAAAAAAAAAAAAAAAAAAAAAAAAAAAAAAAAAAAAAACTGGACTTCTGGTGTCACTTTCCAACATAACACGGCTCTGCCTCATATTGCCTGTGGAACACTTGCAACCCTCGGTGACCTGCACGCTTGATACTCTGCCGCATTCGCCATACTCAGTAGACCTCGCACCAAGCGATCACCACATGCTTCGACCACTCAAAGGGGTGATGGGAAGAAAGGAATTATGTTCCCGAGAAGATGTGCAACAGGTGGTGCACGAATGGCTGCGCACACGACCGAAAGATTTTTTTCTTCCTCCAGAGGAATCCGTGTACTTCCTCCGCGCTGGAGGAAGTGCGCTGAACGACAGGGAGATGATGCCGAAAAATTACACACTTGTGTTCCACTTTTATTCAAAAAGAAACAATTTAAAATATTTCAGGTTTTCTGCTGACTACTCCTCCGAAGTAAATTTACTGTTAATTCGAATATTTGTGTCAGTAATATTTTTTTTCTTACTTTTTAGAAAACTTTACAATGGATTCGTGTCTTCCGAAACTGTTCGTCAGTAAATAGTAGACTGCAAGTGGGGATATACGACATACAGTACTATACTCTGTCCCGATAACTGCCCGAGATTAAGTCTGGGAGCTCGTACCCTCGAAAAATTAAGAGCAAGAACTCGAAATTTGGAGATTTTCTGCTGATATTGTCTCCACACTTCGAGCGTGGAAGTAGCGGAGAAGTTTCGCAACTGCTTCCGTTTGCCATTTCCGAAGGTTTCACTTGACATATTTAATGGTCTTTGTTGTTATTTCTTCAGATAAATTCGAAGCCAGGTATCAGCTTTCACTTCCAAGGATGTGCTCTTTCTTCTTCTCTCCTTTTTTTTCCTTCAAAAAACTCTCTATATTGTTGACAATCCAATTTCGTATCCTGTTTGCAAATTTCTCGGAACGATTTCCTGCTGCCGGTGCTTGGAACTAATCTGTACAGATTATAACGGTTCGCCGAATTCGCTTGAGCGATCAGTGTATGAGGTTCCCAGGAACGTGAGTGAATGCGAAGGCACAGATTTATCGTACAGAGCAGGGCTGGTACCCATTTGGCTACGCAGAACACGAGATGATGTACAGAAGTGCGTTCGCTTTCCGGTAGACCTCAGAATGCGGTCCGCCACTTTAGACGGCAGAGCCGCATCGGTAATTGGGGAGTCGATTCGCGAAAATGGGCTCGCAAACCGGTTGTGAGGAGTTAGCGGGAAACGCCACAGCCAGCGACCTTGTTCCTCAGGCGTCGGCCGCCGCCTGAATGGCGGGGCGTCTTCCTAGCCGGCGGTTAGGCTAGGGGTCCGTTACATCGCTTTGCGCAGTGGCTGTGAAAATCGATCGCGAATAAACTACAGCCAAGTCTTAACAGATTATCAGGGTCTCGTAAACGAGGACATGACGTTCGAGGCACTGTGACTATTTTTTAAACAACGAAGAAAGACACACCAACTAATCTACATGGATTACCTAGTACAAAGTGTTGAAAGCTCTTTACGGCTGGTCGCAGATGAT
Source organism: Schistocerca nitens (assembly GCF_023898315.1). Classification (NCBI taxonomy): domain Eukaryota; kingdom Metazoa; phylum Arthropoda; class Insecta; order Orthoptera; family Acrididae; genus Schistocerca; species Schistocerca nitens. The sequence continues at coordinate 532,747,386 of NC_064621.1, read as the reverse complement.
GCGGTTGTCAGTAAGCAGGTAGCAGATAGCAATGCCGGAAAACAGAAACGATCTGCAGAATTACCTACAGAGGATTAATGAATGGTGCGGGGACTGGTAGTCCACGCTGAATGCAAATAAATGTAACTTATTGCACGCACATAGGAAAAGAATTCCACTATCTTACAGCTACGTTATTGGTGACAAATTTTTGTAAACAGTATCTACTGTAAAATATCTGGGAGTAAGCATTCGCAGTGAAAGGTGGCTACACTGAGCCACAGCGCCAGAGATCGCGCTAGAGAGTATTGTTCCGCCGCCTCCACTGGCAGTGATTATTGAGATGTCGTAGTGGGCAGTGCTTGTCGAGGACTCGTAGTAGTCAGTGTGTGTTGAGATGTGCTAGTGGGCAGTGTTTGTCGAGATGTTGTTCCATGTTTTATGCAGTTGTTTGATGGGCTAGACAGCAGATGGTTCGAATGGAAATATTGTAGTGATAAGAGTGCATTTCGTCAATATATATGAAGGTAAAATATTCCGTGTTTTTTTTGTTTTTCATTATTTCAGTGTCTTAAATAATGCGTCATTACAGGTTCAGTCAACAAAGCATCTGGCTTGTGTTCTTGTATTAGAGTGTAATTCTGGTTTTCTTGAGTAATTATGGTATTTCTATTTCCTTTAATTAATTCAGTATAAATGATATTTAAAATTTCTTGTGTTATTGAAGAAGAACCGTGCCAGATGCATACGTTGAATCACACTTCCACACACAGAACAGTTATACTTGTGCTTTGGTTTCGTAGGTTTTATAGTTGCTGGGGACTTAATTAATTGTGTTAACGGAGATTTTCATTTCATTGTTTGTTATTGTTCTATGCAGTCAGATAGCGTAATAATACTAGTCAGGGCCAACCGTTTACGAGACTTCGTAATCGGACAAACAGCTACTGAAGCAAAAAATTAAAATTTGCATTTTATTTTAATTAAGCCCCCATGCACGTGGCGACCCTGCCAGGATCGTCCCTTGGAATTCTTCTGATTGTAGAAATAGTAGACAGTAGGATTGTTGTAGTAATTTGTAGTTAGTAATTGTAGTCTATATTGCATGTGTAGATTTGGTAATTGTCATTCTTCTAATGGTATTTTTTTTGCAAAATTTTATTTTTGTTGTCTATGGGTGTGACAATTTAGTGCAATTATTTCAATTGTTCGATTAATCGTGTTTGAGGGAAACATTTCGTGTGAATGGTATTGTTGGAGATAAAGAGTCATTGTGTGTAATTTTCATATAGTGACGAGTTTTGTATGTTTTGTAAATGAATACGCGATCAATGAAAAAGGCAAAAATGATGGATAGTCAGAATGACGAAATTGTTGACATGGCGAACTCGCCAACACAGGACAACAGTATGGTGAATAATGAAGTGGAAAACAATTTAATAAGTCGGGAAAATAGTCCGGAACCATTTCAAAATTTTCCTCAATCAGGAAATTCACAGAATACGAGATTAACGATAGAGGATTCTGAAATAGTATCGAACACAGATAGCTTTACAGCTATGACGAAGGGAACTGGTTTTGCGGGAAATGTTAGGGGCGAAAGGAGTTTCGAATCAGTTACTATGGAGCAGTTGATGAGTGCTATATTAAAAATGGAAACACGGTTTGGATCTGAATTAAAAACACAGATGGGAACAATGGAAACACAGATGGGCAAACTGGGATCAGAGTTACGATCTGAATTAAAAACAGATAGGGGAACAATGGAAACACGGTTAGACTCACTGGGACCACAAATAGGAACAATTAAAACAGAGATGGAAACAAAAAAAACACTGAATATTTTACCTTCATATACATTCCTGGAAATGGAAAAAAGAACACATTGACACCGGTGTGTCAGACCCACCATACTTGCTCCGGACACTGCGAGAGGGCTGTACAAGCAATGATCACACGCACGGCACAGCGGACACACCAGGAACCGCGGTGTTGGCCGTCGAATGGCGCTAGCTGCGCAGCATTTGTGCACCGCCGCCGTCAGTGTCAGCCAGTTTGCCGTGGCATACGGAGCTCCATCGCAGTCTTTAACACTGGTAGCATGCCGCGACAGCGTGGACGTGAACCGTATGTGCAGTTGACGGACTTTGAGCGAGGGCGTATAGTGGGCATGCGGGAGGCCGGGTGGACGTACCGCCGAATTGCTCAACACGTGGGGCGTGAGGTCTCCACACTACATCGATGTTGTCGCCAGTGGTCGGCGGAAGGTGCACGTGCCCGTCGACCTGGGACCGGACCGCAGCGACGCACGGATGCACGCCAAGACCGTAGGATCCTACGCAGTGCCGTAGGGGACCGCACCGCCACTTCCCAGCAAATTAGGGACACTGTTGCTCCTGGGGTATCGGCGAGGACCATTCGCAACCGTCTCCATGAAGCTGGGCTACGGTCCCGCACACCGTTAGGCCGTCTTCCGCTCACGCCCCAACATCGTGCAGCCCGCCTCCAGTGGTGTCGCGACAGGCGTGAATGGAGGGACGAATGGAGACGTGTCGTCTTCAGCGATGAGAGTCGCTTCTGCCTTGGTGCCAATGATGGTCGTATGCGTGTTTGGCGCCGTGCAGGTGAGCGCCACAATCAGGACTGCATACGACCGAGGCACACAGGGCCAACACCCGGCATCATGGTGTGGGGAGCGATCTCCTACACTGGCCGTACACCACTGGTGATCGTCGAGGGGACACTGAATAGTGCACGGTACATCCAAACCGTCATCGAACCCATCGTTCTACCATTCCTAGACCGGCAAGGGAACTTGCTGTTCCAACAGGACAATGCACGTCCGCATGTATCCCGTGCCACCCAACGTGTTCTAGAAGGTGTAAGTCAACTACCCTGGCCAGCAAGATCTCCGGATCTGTCCCCCATTGAGCATGTTTGGGACTGGATGAAGCGTCGTCTCACGCGGTCTGCACGTCCAGCACGAACGCTGGTCCAACTGAGGCGCCAGGTGGAAATGGCATGGCAAGCCGTTCCACAGGACTACATCCAGCATCTCTACGATCGTCTCCATGGGAGAATAGCAGCCTGCATTGCTGCGAAAGGTGGATATACACTGTACTAGTGCCGACATTGTGCATGCTCTGTTGCCTGTGTCTATGTGCCTGTGGTTCTGTCAGTGTGATCATGTGATGTATCTGACCCCAGGAATGTGTCAATAAAGTTTCCCCTTCCTGGGACAATGAATTCACGGTGTTCTTATTTCAATTTCCAGGAGTGTATATTGACGAAAAGCACTCTGATCACTACAATATTTCCATTCGAACCATCTGCTGTCTAGCCCATCAAACAACTGCATAAAACATGGAACAACATCTCGACAAACACTGCCCACTAGCACATCTCAACACACACTGACTACTACGAGTCCTCGACAAGCACTGCCCACTACGACATCTCAATAATCACTGCCAGTGGAGGCGGCGGAACAATACTCTCTAGCGCGATCTCTGGCGCTGTGGCTCAGTGTAGCCACCTTTCAGCAGTGACCTTAAATGGAATGACAGTATAAAACAAGTAGTAGTAGTAATAGTAGTAGTAGTAGTAGTAGTAGTAGTAGGAAAACCAAATGCTAGACAGATCCATAGAAAGGATGTTAAGAAAATGTAATTCGACCTTTAAAGAAGTGGCACATGCATCCAAGGTGCTTTTGGACCTATTTTTTAGTATTGTTCAATCTAGGACTATTGCCAGATACGACCCATAGAAGATATACAGAACATCCAACGAAGAGCCGCACGTTTCGTCACGGGATCGTGAATTTTATTTTATTCATTGGTTATTTAGCCTGACCAGCTAGAGCCTTAAGGTCTTCTTGTACATCTGACCAGGGAAAACACATTCCAAAAGATATTGCAAAACTTTCCCAATAAAATAATAATAGCAAAGGACATTTAGAATGATATATATAAGCTTAGGAAATCTGAAGCCGTGTTTAGTGCTATCAGGAGAGGAACGAAAGAAAGAGGTGAAGACTGCAATGACAGTCACAGTGGCTGTTAGGAAAGAACAGAACACAAATAGAGAGCTCTGCAAACACGGGGTAGAGAAAAGTTGTGGGGGGAGGGGGACTGTCGAGAATGAGCTGCACAGAATATACGAGAGATGGCTATTACGAGAGAGAGCATTAGCCAGGAAGAGTCGATCAACATTTTACTTCCTCGCACATATATCTGACGAAATGACCACAATGAGAAAAATCGAGAATTTGAGAGCTAGTACAGAGGCTTACCGACAGTCACTCTTCCCACGTGTAACTCGTGGCTGGAACAGGGAAAGAGAGGGTGGGGAGGGGGGGGCGGTGAGATCAGTTAGGGGTAGCAAAACTACTCTCTGGAGTACTGATGTACGTGTAGAGTAACTGTGCAATTTTTTATATTCATTCGGTTTATCGGTTTCGACTTTTGTTTCAGGTCGTACTTAGATATAGTATCTCATTACTGCGAATCGTAGTTCGTCATCATGGGATAAGATTTAGTCACAAGTTTTAACTGAATCTTCGTCTTGCTGATTAACTAAGATTCGCAGCAATTGGATATTGGATGTACAGATGGCCAGATGGCCTGTAACAAGAATGGAAACAGATAGTACGAAAAACATACAAAATGTCCCACACGGCGTCTGTCTTTCTTCACAATATCACTTTGATGCAAAGATTGTTTTTGTAAAGATATTTATTTTAAAAACACTGCAGCTCCGTCATCAATGAGGTCTGGAGTCATGACTCAAAGTCACTACCTCGTGCGTCGCCCACTTGTTAGCACTGACCAGGAAAGTGTGGGTTACGGAGGAGTTGCTTGGCTATTGTACCTAATTCTTGATAACCCCTTACGCACAGTCATTGTGGTACTGGAAGCGGCTGGCACTTTGGAACTCGCGAGTGATTCCTTCCGCTGATTTCATGCGATTTTTTACCACCACCCTCTGCAACGCTCGACGATCCCTATCCGTCCGTACACGAGTTCTCCCGGTCTTTGTTTAGCTGCGATTGTTCCTGAGCGTTTCCACTTTACAAACACATCACCAGCAATCGATTTGGGCAGCTTCAGGGTCGAAATGTCGCTGATTGATTTGTTGCGCAGGTGACATCCAATGCTAGTCCACGTTCGAAGTTACTGAACTCTCCTGACGGATCCATTCTGCTGTTACTTGTTCTCTACTTACAACACAATACATCCCGCCTCGTTTTATACTGCCGGATCCACCTCCACGTCTAGTGGTCCCTTCCGCGTTACGTACGGCTGTCCCGATACATTTTTTGAGACAGCATGTGGTACTATAATCTTCTGCCACGCGCTCTGTACTGACCTGACAAGTGCAGGTATACATTCGAAACTGCTCAACTGCAAGAAACTGGCGAGGATGATGTACAACTTCGTTCAGACTACGTATGCGATCGTATGCAAAATCCTGCCGTGAAGAATTACACTATCATATGTCTTTACTGAATGTTAGCGCTGCAGACGGCCGAATATTAGATTAGTAGGTGCTATATGAGCCGAGCAATTCTGGGAACGGCTTTCCTGTTTAGCAAGGATTTGCTAACTCCTTTTCTCGAGCGCTAACCAGTGCAAATAAGAGATCCACATGTTACGTCTTCGTCGTTGTTGGCAGATGAAACAAAAGAAGTGCATCTCTTAGACGTACACAGTATTAGACAAACGTCTGCAGATCAGTGATTCGTCATTTACACCTATATGCGTACTCGCCAAGTCACTGAGTAGTAGATGGCAGAGGATTCTTCGCACCAACGTCCACTTCGGTTACCTCGTCCATTCTACTCGCAAATGAAGCGATTATTATTGCCCGTATGTCTCCGTAAATACCCAAGCTCCCTTAGGATGTCCATACGCGAAATTAACTATGGATACAGCGGAATTGATCTTCAGCCTGTCGCAAATGGTGGTGCTCTGAAATCCTTCAGCAGTGTTTCCCAAAAAAGTACATCTTCTTCACTACAAGAATTCCCATCTAGGTTCACGAACCTTTTCGGCACGACTCTGGTACTGATCGAAATTGGTCTGTCCAGAAGATACCGTACACAGCCATACACAGAAGAGCGTCCAGCTGCCTACACGCAGGCAACTGGTTTAAGGACAGCGTTAATGTAGGGCTAACAAGGCAAGGTCAATTTTTTGCTTCAGCCATACGTCACTGATTGGGAATGAGACGACAGAGGAAAGCACAATTGGAAAGCGAGTGAGAAAAGCCTGATGCCTCTGCCCAGAACTGTTTAATGTATATTTGGGGCATATTACTCAAACATTTTTGAAACGAAAAAAAGAGGAGTGCGGGTTGGTGGTAGGAAGACAGATGATATTGTGTTATTAGCAGAGAGCGTAAAAACAATGACTGAAATATTAAAAAGAATTAAATAAGACCCGTGAGAAATTCGGAATGAGATTTAGCAAGAAAAAGGCAAAATGTGCTGCGATATGTGTAAGGAATGTAAGAAGAACTATAAAGTTATGACAGGAATATATAGAACAAGTTAGTGCTTTCAGAAATCTGGAAGCGCAATTACGGACGACATGAGATGCGGTAAGGAGGTGAAAACACGTATAGAAATTGCTAAGGAGGCATTTAATAAAAAGTGGGAGCTTCCATGCGGGTGCATCGACAAGAACCTGGAGCGAAGTGCTTTGTAAGGAGCTGAGATATGGACACTGAGGAAAAAGGAAGAAAGATGAATAGAAGCATTTGAGATGTAGATATGGAGGAGGATAGAAGTGATAAAATGGTTACACAAAGTGTAAAGGAGGTGCTCGGAAGAGTGGGGGAAAAGGTTGTCACGAAGATGAAGCACAATTGTCTTGGACATCGGATGAGAAGAGATTGTGACGCAGAAGATACCCAATGGTGCATGGTATAAGGATCGGAAACAACTACGAGCGAACGAACAGGATAGCAAAATGACAAGAGTTTATGGAGAACTACATGTGAAGACCTGCGCTAGAGTAGAACGCTGATGATAATGATAATCATGATGATGATCCGTCATTCAAACAGTTACCAAATGGACATCCATCGACAAAACTCCGATATAAGTGGACACATGATTTCCCTCACACACCATGCGCACGGTGACAGTATCTGTATCAGGACTCATCCATAGTGACTTCCGAGGAGAGCCAAATTGGTGATTCTACAAATGATTATTGTTATCGCTCACTGGATTCAGGACTAGACCAGGGCAACAGAAACAGTAGTGCAAATGAACACTGATCGACATTACCACACACCGTCTTCATACTGCAGTCCAGCAACGTAAAGTTCTATAAAAAATCGAAAATTGTTGCCGAGTTGGCAGCATTTTGCCATTGATGTTGCCTATTTAACGCTATTTGGCCCTGTGACGAGGCTGTACAGTTGCTGCGTGCAAGCAAGCCATTGCGTCACAGGAAACACTTTCGGTGGTACGGCGTTTCCTTCCTGACACACATTTACGTTTGACGCTAGGAGCATTTGGTGAATACAACAGAAACGACCCGTAAAAATATAGCACCTCTCTTTTGAATCGTTTCGATCTGTTCCTTGCAACAGATCTGGTGGAGATGCAGAAAACACTTTACAATTGGTGGCGCATGTGTTAAGTACTCATTCTACTTTAAAGGTGCTTTGCTGTTTCCCAGAACTCTCCCGATAACCCGTACTCAGCCGTTGAACTTTCTCACAGCTCACCTTATGTGCTCGTTTTATTCAGTGCTTCGCAATGTTACGCCTGGTTATTTAATCAAAGTGGTCGAATCAAAGCGCATACTATTAATACTGTATTCGGAGATACATTAATGTTTTCCCTATAGATTTTCATCAACTTGTATCGACAAGTAAAGCGAGCTGCCATTCATACAACCAAATACAAACTCGCCCGTGTTATTTCGTATCCCCCCTACATTCAGTCAACATAACACTTGCTTACACGCAATAACGTCATCAGCAAACAGTCACAGAGTGCTGCCCACCGTGTCTGACGGATCTTTTACGTGCATGGAGGCTAGGGTCAGTCCCATCACATTTCCGTCCGACACCCGTCATCATCTGGGTATCCGACGACCACACGCCGTCCAGAATGACGTTTTCATCAGTCCTAAAGTCTTGTAACCATCCAAATGCATTTCAGAACCTATTCCGTGCGCTACGACATTCATTAACAATACATAGTGTGTCACAGTGGTTTACGCTCTCTGCTAATCTACGAATATGGAATCAGTCTGTTGACCTGCACCCATGGTTCGCAGAGTATCTTGCGTGAAAAGGCAAAGCTGTTGTTCACACGAGCTATGCCTATACTGATATACTGACACTAGTTTTCTATTTTTGGGAATTTCATTACAATCGAGATATGCTCAAGTATCCTGCAGCAGATTAACGTTATGTAGACACTCGACTATCATTTTGCACCTCCGTCCTTTCCGCCTTCATTACACACGGAAGTAATCTGCGCTTCATTTTCCATTCGCTCGGGATTCTCCGCTCTGCGTGAGATTTGCGGGAAGCGCGAGCTAAGAAAAGACTGCAAGTTCTTGTTGGGTGACTGCTGCTTCGCCCTTGTTACAGCGCGGAAACCGTTAGCCAGTAATATTGGGCCGGTGTTGGGTCCGTGGTGGTGGGGGGACACGTTGTAATTGCAGATAACCGTCACTGATCACAGGCCATTAGCGCCGGGGCTGAATTCTCATTAAGCCAGTCTCTGAGGGAAGTAATGGGACAACCCATCATCATGAATAGCTGTGTTCTGTTGCTTCTACGGCGACAGCTAGTACCGATAAGCACAGAGCAAAAGTTTTAATTCTTTAACGGGCGTCATTTTTTGATAATGGCCATTGAAGTTCTTACTTCGTAATTGTAATTTCGACGTCAACCGCCTACAATTATACGAGACAATAATTCAGGGAATTATAATGGAAGAAAACGCTAGGATGAACGAGAAATGCCAGAGTCTATTAACATACTTGCACTTCCGAATATATTTGAAGCAATGTCATGGCACAGATACAAGCTCTAAGCAACGGAAACCTTAGAGAGTTGCGTCACGTTTTATAACCTGTTAGTAAATAAACTGTACGTACGTTACAGTCAATGTTGCACATTCAAATTCTATGTGAGCACGAATGGAGTGATGACGGAGAAAATACACTGCGCAACAAAACTGGACGATCTCTTTTTCGAAACCCTTTTTCGCCTGAAGGCAGCAAACCCCACATAAGACGTGTCTAAAGCCTAGTTTACATGACGACATTGGGTTGCGCCACTCGTTGCGTGAAATGAGTTGCACGCTAGTGGTTTCGTATTTGACTGTAGACGCGGCGATACCAATATACACTTCAGTTTCGTCGTTTTGTGGGTCCCTGAGTCGTGTCTGAAATGAAAGTTTTGGCAGCTGCACATCGCACGAGTTGTGATGGAGTTGTAGCTTGTTGCGTGGAATCGCTGCATAAGAAAAAAAAAATAAACGTGTTTCGATTCGTGAATGGATAAAGAAAAGACGTCAGCTCGGTTGCTCAGCATCCTTGCTGAAATAACTTATAACGGAAGATCTAAGAAGTTCTTTCAATTATCTTTGAATGTAACCATAACTGTTCAAGTTTCTTCTAAATAGAGTTAATTATGCGATAAGGAATAAAGGTACTGTAATGCATGAAGCACTATCGCGAGAACTGACATCACCTATCATATTACGTGCTTTGCAATCGAGAACACTAGGCATGCTATAAGATACGGTTTTAGTTGGTGATGGCGCTATTTCATTAACACCAATTGTTATTAACATTAACAGTAATAATTATTAACATTAGCAAAAATAATTATTCGAAGCAAGCCGCATTACGAAGAGAATGGTTTGCAAACTACTCTCTTGAAGACAGATCTGTACAGGGGCAATACTTCAAAATTCTAAGATATGTGAGTGGGGAGCGCTGCAGCGGCGTTTAAATAGATAAATATTGAATAAAGAATGCAGCTTCTTGAATTGGTATAGCCTTCCCTCCTGTCAACAATATTCCTTGACTAAGAGTAGGCCAACTTGGCCGTCTTGTAGACGAGTGCATTGCCACAGCTAGAATTACACTTGGTTGTGTGTTTCTCAATTCAGTTGTATGTGTGCTCCTAACTGAATGAATTTTGCCCTGCACCTCAGATATTGTCAAAGCATCTATGTTATGATCGGATGTGACTGTCTCAACGGCAGAAACATGTTGCTTATTTTTGTAATCGGCATCACTTCAAAAATGGCTCTGAGCACTATGGGACTTAACGTCTAAGGTCATCAGTCCCCTAGAACTTAGAACTACTTAAACCTAACTAACCTAAGGACATCAAACACATCCATGCCCGAGACAGGATTCGAACCGTGGCAGTCGCGCGGTTCTGGACGGAACTGTGTGGAAATTTGGTGCCAGTGTGACGTTATTAACCGACCTTACAGCTCACAATGAACTTCTGGGCTGTGACCTTTGTTCTGCACGTGCCAACACCTCGCTGTCTGAAGCGTGGCCGAGCCCGAGGGCGACGTCGCAGGGCGCCACGCTTCTGCAGTATTACAGAGGAAGGCTGTAGGCACCTTTGAACCAAATTTCAAAGCTATGAGTCGGAATGGAAGGCAATCACAGTGTTTCGAAAAAGCGATCCTTCAATTTTGTAGTGCAGTGTACTTGTTAACAAGCTATAGAGCGGGACACAATCGCACAGAGGTACCGCTGCTTTATAGCTTTTATCTGTTGCCATGACACTGCATGACGTATTTACAGGTGCATGCATGTTAACAGATTCCTGAGTTCGTTGTTCATACTATCATTGTCTTCCATTATAATTTCCTGATGCTTTCTGTTGTATGCTCGTTGGACAACGTAACGCCGACATTGCTAGAACATACGATCTTCTACAGTCACAAGCAGAAAACGACGTTCATTTAACAGTTAATACACGCTGCGGACCCGTAGTACGAGAACTTAACTGAAATTTTTTGTTCGGACTAAGGCAGGGTGATCGTTGGACGTGAATTCGGGACAAGTCGGCTCAAATCTGTCTGACCATATTGATATATAGTTTTTCTTGTTTTCTTCAGTCAGTTTAAATGAATGCTAGGATAGTTATTTAAGCAGTCAATAGCAATCTGATTCCCCCCCCCCCCCCCCCCTCCTCGTGGAAGTTCACTTCGAAGCCAATGACTAACATTTGAAAATAACTGTTGAAAAATCACTGCATAGCGCGTGTCCGACGCTGGAAATAGTACCGTGTGCTCTCATCTGAGTTTCAAAGGCTGTCTACGTTTTGACATGGAGTACGTTTTCACGAAAATGGACTGATGAGTTGTAAACCGGAACGTTCTCGCTTCCCACGCCCGGGTTCGATTCCCGGCGAGGTCAGGGATTTTCTCTGCCTCGTGATGGCTGGGTGTTGTGTGCTGTCCTTAGGTTAGTTAGGTTTAAGTAGTTCTAAGTTCTAGGGGACTGATGACCATAGATGTTAAGTCCCATAGTGCTCAGAGCCATTTGAACCATAAACCAGAACGCAAACAAGTCGGGAATTTTACTGACTTTTCTTGAATGCCGGTTAGTAATCTCTAATATAAAGCTTACATTTAGGTTTCTAGTCTTTTTTGCATTCTTACCCATAGAACGCGTCCTAATTTTAAAAGAATAATTCCAATCATTTCCCTGTTTTTAGAATATTTCTTATAATTCAGGTAAAATTTTCAATGTACATAACATGCAGAAACGAACTGAACCTAAGTAAAGAGAAGGCTAGAAGAGGACCAATTTGGAATCCTGGCTGATGTAGTTCACAGCTGTTACTGCGACTGTGGCGGCTGTAGCGTTATCCAGGTAAAGAACAAACTCTTGTTAGTCTGCCGTGGTCGCTATTAAACCAACCCCCATTTCAAACGATCCTGTAAAGACAGGACTCCGGTACAGATTGCCTCCGTCCGAGTCACCTTTCAGGATTATGCCCTGAGGCAGGAAATAGGAAGTTCCATCACTTTGTACCCAACAATAACGTTCCAAGCCTTAACTTATGATTAGCACTGTTGCCTGGACACATGTGATGATGTTGGATTCAAGTTCCCGCCAAGATCACGAATCTGCGCAGAAACGTTTGCAATTTTCTACAAAATAATGTGCGATTCAGCATTCTGATTTCTTTCAGCATTTCTTTCTGATGCAAAGTCAACTGCGCTGACACACAAACACTAAGTATGCAATTTAGTCGGGATGCCTACAGTATGAGGCACCTTGCTCTCGATCATTTTGCGCTCTTCCCTTACCATATCGTAAGTTTTTTTATGACTTACTATGTTATGACACTAAGTTCCTGCCTGATACGCTTCAAAATTGTTTACTAATAGACAATGTTTATCTCACTAAGCCAAAAATAAGTAATCGTATACATCAGAGCTCAGTTCACGCGAACCTATGAAATTCTATTTTGACTCGTGAGCGTGTGGAAGTCTTCACATGAGTGTCTTAATAGCACTAAACTTTTTTCTTTTTTTCTCCGCTATGTGTCAATCATCATTTGAAACAGGCGTCAATTCTTAACAGTTCTACATCATGCCCACTTAAAAATTTCGCTAGGAGTATTACGGTAATTTCGATTGTTAGCACAAACTTTGTTTAACAAAATTTCCGGTCCGCTCTTTCACAAATATTTATCAATTTTAGTGGTTCTATGACCTTTCTGCCAAACACCAGAGCGAAAATTGTAAAGTGATTAGGGCAGATATAGAAATTTATCAACTGGCATTCTGTTAGAGACTTCACACGTGACTCGTTACATTGTACGTAAACCCAAAACATAGTTTTCGCTCTGAGTCGGACAAAGCGTTGCGTGAATTATTTAAATATTTCGAAATACAATGGCTATATTATTTCTGCGGGTTTTTTGCTGTCAACTTCTATAACTTGCAGAGTTGGCAGGTTATCATTTAAGTTCATTTATTTGGCCAACAATCTCGAGCACTGATATTGATAGTAGCCAGTAGCGAAATATTTCTTTGGTGATTGCATATTCATACCCACGAATTTTACGAAAGAAATCCTGCTTAATCAGAATGACTGACAAGTGGAGAAATTGCTGAAACATTATATAGTTACTAAAATGCAATATTGCAGTTTAATAAATATTATATTGACGAAGTTTAGAGAGACAATTGCAAAGCGCCAAGGGAAGAGGAAACGAGGAACATGTCAGAAAATACCTGGTATCCTTGCACGTTTGATATATTACATATTCCCGCCTGATATCACCCTTGTTCCTATCAGCATAGAAACGTGGGCGCAGCCATCACAGCCACACACACACACACACACACACACACACACACACACACACACACACACACACAGTTTAACTCCCACAACTTTACGGTTACTACAGTCAAATTGTGTGGTCGTCACGTCTCTAATTCAGATGTTGATGCCTCAATTTCCGAGAGTGTTTCCCAGTTGGCACAGGAACTTTGTATAGAGATATTATATGGTAATTAAATGTACCAAAAATAGACGTAGAACACCAACAATAGTGTCCAAGGGGTACTGTACTCAAGGGACAACTACGTATATATAGATTTGTGTTTTTTTCACTGCGTTGGAGTAGCTACTTATACAAACTTCGAGGGGCGATAAATTGCTAGAAAGAAATTACGCGTTGAAAACATCAGGTTTTTTCTCTTCTCTAGAGACATTGGTGAAGTAGAAAAAGTCCAAGAAGTCTTAACGCTAGCCATTGAGTTTGGAGTACTTTATATTACTGATATATAATAACCGTTACTGCTCCACATTTCCACATTCAACATTCGGGGCGAAAATGTCTGCGTTACGAACACAAAAATTCTCTATTTGGTTCCACATGAGATAGTCCAGCGGTCTAAAATTTGGTGATCCCGGTGGCCAGCCAACAAGTCCTTTTCAGATCCACCTCTCAACACATGCTGCACCAAAGTCCTGGAATTAGCTCTCTTACAGGCATATCTTTCAGGTGATATCAACTGCCAAGAATCTCATTTACAGAAATAACCAAGAGTTTTCGACCTATACTTTCATATATCAAGCCGGCCAGAGTGGCCGAGCGGTTCTAGGCGCTACAGTCTGGAACCGCACGACCGCTACGGTCGCAGGTTCGAATCCTGCCTCGGGCATGGGTGTGTGTGATGTCCTTAGGTTAGTTAGGTTTAAGTAGTTCTAAGTTCTTGGGGACTGATGACCTCAGCAGTTTAAGTCCCATAGTGCTCAGAGCCATTTGAACCATTTTTCTTGTATCGAGCAGTTATAAGGAGCACTCAAATGAAAACTAGACAGATCGACAAAAAGTAAACTGTTTTTTAGTTCGTAAATACTCGCCATAGCTGTTAATACATTTATCCAACTGTGAGAAGAAGACCGTCAATCCTTTCGAAAAAAAAATATTTGCGGTTGTCTGTGGAGCCACGGTTGTACCCACGCGTGCTCCTCTTCGTCCGAAACAAATCGACAGCTACGAATGTCTTTCTTCTGAGCTCTGAAAATACGGAAATCGCATGGAGAGAGATCGGCAGAACGTGTAAGGGATTTCCAGAGGAAATTCTGCAGTCTACTCGAAACAATCGAGGTAACATTCATTCTGTGGCAGGATAATGCCCGCCCACGTGGTGGGCAAAGTTGTTTCGAATACCGTCTATCTCTCCTCGGGCGATATTTTTGGAGACGCGAAGGAAGACATTGTGGCTGTCAGTTTGCTTTTGCATGCACGCCTGGGTACAATTATAACTCTGTAGATAACGGCGAACATTTTTCCGTAACGGATTGACCGTATTGCCACACAGTGGGATCAATATATTAACAGTTACGGCAATTACTTTTGAAATAATAAAGTTTACTTTTTTTTCATCTGTCTTTTTCATTTGACTGCCCCCTTATTGCTCTAATTTACTGTATCAATCTGTACAAGTAGTTTTTCCGGACGTTTTATAAGAACTCTTTAAGACAATGTGCCTACAAATTTTATTCACAAAAGTAACATATTACTTCCGCTCACGTACATATAGAGGATGCCGAAGACGTTCGAGATCATTCTGGGGATTATCGGTGAAAAATGTGGACTACTATCTTATTCGAATGTTCACTAATAGATTCTAGTTACAGTGTGTCATTTGTATACAACAGCATACAAATGAAGCAGTGTCAATGTGTAATAGTATTGAGTATTGACATTGCGTCCACTCTGTTCCCACATCCGATTTTGATTGAGCGATCGCTTCACACCTGCAGTTACGTAATGCGGTGGCGCCAACGGCACACAACACGCCTCTCTAAGGACGGGTCGTTATCTGAACAACAGGCAGGGTTCTGGGAACAGATTGTGAGCGCGCGCGCGCACACACACACACACACACACACACACACACACACAGGTGCGAGTGTCCTCTGCTCGCCAGTCCCTTTCACACCCCGGAACACCAGGACGGGGTTGCATTCGGAGGTGCGCGATTTCTACCCGCTGATCTGTACTTCGCTTCTCTGTCGTTTTCCCTACTGCACTTACGGCAAATGTTCAGTATGAAGTTTCCGTTTGAGGGCGTTGCCGCAGTGTACATGCAACGTAGCGCCCGCAGTGTACATGCAACGTAGCGCGACTCCCATGAGGCTATGTAAGCAGCGACATGTAGGTATGGATTGGTGTGGCATTTGTGTCCTTCCAACAAGTGTGCGATAAATCCAGAAATGAACTATGGTGACGTTTGATTTGATCCATTATGAATGGTTTCTGAAAGCCTGCGACTGTAGATACAATAGGTTTGTTTATAAATAAATAAATCTTCTGCTA
This sequence comes from Schistocerca nitens, assembly GCF_023898315.1. Classification (NCBI taxonomy): domain Eukaryota; kingdom Metazoa; phylum Arthropoda; class Insecta; order Orthoptera; family Acrididae; genus Schistocerca; species Schistocerca nitens. Next base: position 532,731,549 of record NC_064621.1, on the reverse strand, counting down.
CCAGTCACGATTTTTTTTTTATTTTTATTTTACTATTCGCACGACGCGTTTCGAGAAATAATTCTCATTTTCAAGTGCGTTTTTTTTTATGTGTGTTAAGCCATTTCTTTTGATGTTGTCAGTGTGTGTGAGTCTGCTTCATTTTGTTGACTTTTACTGTAATACATAAGAAACGCGATTTTTAGTTGGGTATCAATTCTTTCTGTGAGGTTAGTGGCTAAAGTTTGAGAACAATTTGTACTTACAGTTTTCTAATGGTCCATTTGTGTAGAGTCTCACACACACTTAACATCACACACAACTTGTACACTTTACACATCGAAAATATCTTATATAAACAAAACAGTTACAGAGAACTTCTTACAGGTAGTTCACAGAGATAACATTATAGGTCTTCCACAGATTATGATATGCTTTTGTACAGAGGTTATTTATCTTAACAGTTTGATTTTACAATTGTGCTTATTTATATGTTTTACTATTTTTATTTAAGTATATTATCGAAACATCTGAAGAAATTCACTGATTCACTTTCAAGTTTTTCATTTAATATTTTATCTTCATATTTTCTGTAATGTGAATATATCTCCAGTTCTTCAAGCAAATCCATTTTATGTCCCTTATTTAGTCGGTGGAGTACTTTGACATTTTGCTCTATTTTTCCAAATGGGTGTCCTGTATTATGTATGTGTGTCGCTATTGCTGATGTAGTGTGTTTGTTGTGTGTGTATGCTCTAATGTGCTCTGTGTACCTGGTGTTAATATTTCGGCCTGTTTGTCCTCAGGAATGCTCCAAGTTCTACGTAGGACAAACAGGCCGAAATATTAACACCAGGTACACAGAGCACATTAGAGCATACACACACAACAAACACACTACATCAGCAATAGCGACACACATACATAATACAGGACACCCATTTGGAAAAATAGAGCAAAATGTCAAAGTACTCCACCGACTAAATAAGGGACATAAAATGGATTTGCTTGAAGAACTGGAGATATATTCACATTACAGAAAATATGAAGATAAAATATTAAATGAAAAACTTGAAAGTGAATCAGTGAATTTCTTCAGATGTTTCGATAATATACTTAAATAAAAATAGTAAAACATATAAATAAGCACAATTGTAAAATCAAACTGTTAAGATAAATAACCTCTGTACAAAAGCATATCATAATCTGTGGAAGACCTATAATGTTATCTCTGTGAACTACCTGTAAGAAGATCTCTGTAACTGTTTTGTTTATATAAGATATTTTCGATGTGTAAAGTGTACAAGTTGTGTGTGATGTTAAGTGTGTGTGAGAATCTACACAAATGGACCATTAGAAAACTGTAAGTACAAATTGTTCTCAAACTTTAGCCACTAACCTCACAGAAAGAATTGATACCCAACTAAAAATCGCGTTTCTTATGTATTACAGTAAAAGTCAACAAAATGAAGCAGACTCACACACACTGACAACATCAAAAGAAATGGCTTAACACACATAAAAAAAACGCACTTGAAAATGAGAATTATTTCTCGAAACGCGTCGTGCGAATAGTAAAATAAAAATAAAAAAAAATCGTGACTGGTAGCAGAAGATTTATTTATTTATAAACAAACCTATGGTGACGTTATTACCAAATGCGTCCAAACCAGGATTAATGTGTCATTCTTTTCTTGGCTGACGAACGACACACATCGGGAGACATCCCTCGGAGAATGAAGAATGTGTATGGGGCAGCGTATCTGTCGAAATGCACCATTGTGGAATGGTGTGCCAGGTTCCGTGCTAGTCGCGATTCGATATTGAATTTGGAGGCGAGTCTCATGCAACTGAAGCAGAAGACATTCGAGCACCCGCCCTACAGTCCTCATCTCTTCCCATGCCATTATCACGCCGTGGTCCCTTAGGAAAGGCCGTAAAGTGCCGACTAGTTTTGTCGGACGACGATGTGCAGAAGGCTGTTACGGACTCCTTCACGCAGCAAGCAGGATACCGTGTTTCATCACAGGATATCTTCAACCTCATTCGTCGGTGAGATAATTGCAATGATGATCACGGCGATTTTGCCAGATTGGCATACCAATGCTGGACAATAAGTTATGTTTGGAATTTTACACTCAGCTGTCTTAATATATGATGCCCATATTTACAATACGTTATCGATTTCAGAGTAATAATAATTGCAACCTCAAACGTCCTGCAAGAACTCATTCACAAAGGACAGTATCAACTCATTTCACTTATAATGCTCGTATACGCAACACACAAAAAAAATGGTTCAAATGGCTCTGAGCACTATGGGACTCAACTGCTGAGGTCATAAGTCCCCTAGAACTTAGAACTACTTAAACCTAACTAACCTAAGGACATCATACACATCCATGCCCGAGGCAGGATTCGAACCTGCGACCGTAGCAGTCGCGCGGCTCCGGACTGAGCGCCTAGAACCGCTAGACCACCGCGGCCGGCGCAACACACAAAACTTGATTCAGTGAAAAACAGAATTATTTAATGAACGAAACCAAAACATGGGTGATATCGGGGAGAACGTTGCAGGAAATACGAAAGAAGCCAAGCGTTCATTTCTTTATATGTGAGGTCGCGCGATTCCAGACTGAAGCGCCTAGAACCGCTCGGCCACAGCGGCCGGCAATGTGGCACGACTTTGTCGCTGGGTTCTACGTGCATTGATTAAGCTTACGTCACAATAGCGCACCCGTATAATCTTTAGGAGTATCCCACATGCTTAGTCCAACGGCGAGCCACCACGGCGACAAAGCAGTAATTGCTTGAACTGATTTCTTCAGCGCACTGCGCACCTCTGAGCCAGATGCAGTGGCTAACCTTCAGTGATAGTCCTCGCCGAGCCAAAGAACAGAGCCGCGTTACGACAGCCGCGGCTATTCACCCATCTCGTCACTGTCCACCGCTTTGCACAGACGCATTGTCTCGGGTCGTCAAATGGAAGCCTGGCAACAGCGGTGTTTTGGTGGCGAAACAAAAGCTCGCTGTTCGCGAGCGGCGATGAAACTGGGCTCGCTTCCAGAACTTCGCGTTTTCCCCGCGCGCGATAGGCGCCGCAGACACAAACGGCGCCCAAAGTTTTACCCTTTGGGATCCTTTACACGCGGTGAGTCGTCCGTGAGTCCTTTCTAGTACTGAACTCACTTTTGTCCACAGTAGTCCAGACACAGGATGTCGCAGGGATATGACAGAACGCTTATTTGAAGCAAAAAAACTTTATACGGAACTTTATACGGACATATGCCCTGCTCTGAATGGTTTTCGAGGCAGAACACTTTTCAGTTTACACTGTATTATTCAATAAATTCTCAGGTTTACACATGTACAACAGTTAGTAAACATAACAATATCTGTTTTATAAAGTATCAGTCGAAAAATACATATGTTTAATACACTCGCCTCTAAATGTTATTGTGAAAGGCATATTCCAGCAGTTTTACGGTTCACAATAAGTGTACGAATATCCCACCGTCGACTTCAATGTGTTTGTGAACTCTTGGGTCGACATTTTGTGTTGCTTGTCCGGGTGCCTCTGCACGTTCCTTAAAGAGAGCAGCAGTTTCCGTGATGCGGTCGAGCAGTTCATTTCGCGCACTCACCTTCCGTTTGTACACCTCAGACTTCATCTAAACCCGTAAACAAAATGGCGTATGGTCTGGGGTTATTGGTAGCCAATTAATTCCACTACCACGACCAGTCCCGCGATTTGGGTAAGTGCGGCTGAGGTATTCCCTCAAATGTCTGGTAAAATGTGGAGGTGCTCCGTCATGCTGGAAGAACATTGCACTCCGCGTGGCCACAGAACATATTACAAAAAATGCAAGTAATTCTGTCCCGTCATTCCCTCTTCTAAAATGGCTGGACCTACCAACCTGTTGGTTTCCACTGTAGCGCGGGCATTTTCCTGCGACCATCGCATGTTGTTGACTCCATTCAGTGCAGAAGAGGCTTCATCAGTGAATGGTATTAATGGAAGCAAATGACGATTGTCATTTAACCAGTGATAAAATTCAAGTCGCGTGACGTTGTCGCAAATGTACAGATTGTAGACACGCTATATGTGAATTGAGTACGAGTTCTCCGCATGTAATGTTTTCCATAGTCGTGCCCGTGAGCCACTGATGCGTGCAGAAAGTCGCCGTGTGCCGGTAGTGGCCTACGCTTGACCATTTCAACAACCAGTAACTGAACTAAACGATGAGAAGAAAAATGGAAACTTGATCTGTTGACGCCACGTGCTGAAAACCATGGTAAACATTCTATGATCAGGAATTCAAACTGTCGGAAAACCACACGGTATTCTTCGATAGCAGCAGGAGCATTACCATAGCAGACGCCCATAAACGCCGGCCGCCGTGGCCGGGCGGTTCTAGGTGCTTCAGTCCGGAACCGCGCGACCGCTCCGGTCGCAGGTTCGAATCCTGCCTCGGGCTTGGATGTGTGTGATGTCCTTAGGTTAGTTAGGTTTAAGTAGTTCTAAGGCTAGGGGATTGATGACCTCTGATGTTAAGTCCCATAGTGCTCAGAGCCATTGGAGCCATTTGAACAATTTGAACGCCCATAAACACATACCATATCTGCATATTCTTGATTAGTGAGGATGTGTGGCATTTTAGCCAGAGCTTGTACGAAAGCAGTTAAACGACGTTTCTCGCTAATACAGTTCCACTCCCTCGCACTACTTCACTCACGCCACATGACGGACAACTTCATGTTCAACGGGCCTGTTTTAAAGGCAGAAAGGGATCCAAGCGACGCTTAGAGCAACGTGGTACAATAAAACGCCCAACAGATTAGGTGGTTACGATATACGTGCCCACCATTAGCCCGAAAACAAATTTACGTTAAACGTATTCTATCTCTGAACCCATACGAAATAGGAAATAAGTCCATATAAAGTTTTGCCCTTCAAATGAGCATTGCTCTCATATCCCCGAATGCTGATCATTCCATCTGGGACATCCTGTAAACGTGTTAATTCTTTTGACGGAAGTATTTGTTTCTCCTCGCCTTCTGAGTTTAATACAGATAATCGTATTAACTGACGCTTGACCAGCGAATTTCATATTAGGGGTAACACTATTTTTCTTCTTCAAAAGAACCATCCGATTTTACGAGCATACATATTTTAATGCACTCACTTACAACCGCGTGGAACACTTTACAATTACGTTTAGATTCAACATTTTCGTTCGCCTTTCACAAATAATCACTGTGTCCTCCATCGGAAGAACCGAAAAATCCACATAATAGTCGAAATCGCGAGCATGTTTCAGCTTACTGAGAACACACACACACACACACACACACACACACACACACACACACACACACACACACACACACAGAGACAGACAGACAGAGATATGATATTATTCTCGTTTCTCAACATCGGTAGACGTAAAACCCCACTCGCAGACGACTTATAACAGGACAGTCGATCAAACCACGTTCGCGTCACTCATGCCGTAATCCCCTGTTTCTCTTGCCCTTGACAGTCCGGATTAACAATATCACGTAGACAGATGAGCGCAAGTGTGGAATGAAATCAGCTTGCACGTTGCCCAAATTCCATCTTGATTAGCCGTAACTATGAGAATGTGTAGCCAGGAAAGAAAATGAGTGCTTTTTAAAAACAAAAAAAAAATTGTTCTGCCCTCGCAATCCCACGTCAAAGTCTAACACTTTTTTAAAAAATTCATTCATCACACGCTATTGATTCACCTTTGGCACAATTTCAAGCCTGTTCTTCCTGTACGGGTCCGTACGATCACTGACACAAAGTCAGTGCTGCTGAGTATATTTACTGAATTGCGCTTCCTGCTTTCTGTCCACCATACATGCACTGAGGTGACAGAAATGATGTTATACCTCTTAATATCATATCGGACCTAGTTTTGTCCGGCGTAGCGCACCTCTGTAGCCGTCCACAATCGCAGAAGTGTTGCCAGTGCAGGATGTTACGCATGAACTGATATCTCGAGCCGCGAGGTTAGAGGCGCCGTGTCATTGAGTCCTCCCTCGGGCATGGGTGTATATGCTGTTCTTAGCACAGGTTAGTTCAAGTAGTGAGTAAGTCTAGAGAGCGATGACCTCTGCAGTTTGGTCCCTTAAGAACTCACACACATTTGAACATTTCTGACCTCTCGATTACGTCCCATAAATGCTCGATGGGATTCATGTCGGGCGATCATTATGGAGCCGCCACCACCTTGCACCGTGCCTTGTGGACAACTTGCGTCCATTGCTTCGTGGGATCTGCGCCACACTCTAAGCATACCATTAGCTCTTACCAACGGAAAGAGGGACCACGGTGTTCCAGTCGTCTAGGGTCCAACCAGTATGGTCACGAGGCCAGGAGAGGCACCGCAGGCGAAGTGTTATTAGCAAAGGCACTTGCGTCTGTCGTCTGCTGCCACAGCCCACTAACGGCATATTTCGCCGCACTGTCCCAACGGATACGTCCGTCGCAGTCCCACATTGATTTGTGCGGTTATTCCAGTGTTGCTTGTCTGTTAGCACTGAGAACTCTATGCAAACGCCGCTGCTCTCGGTCGTTAAGTGAAAGCTGTCGGCCACTGCGTTATCCACCGTGAGAGGTAATGCCTGAAATTTGGTATTCACGGCACAGACTTGACATTGTGGATCTCTGAATACTGAATTCCCTAACGATTTCCGAAACGGAATGTCCCATGCGCCTTGTTAAAACTAACATTCCGCATTCAAAGTATATTAATTTCTGTCGTGTGACCATAATTACATTGGAAACGTTTTCAATCACCTGAATACAAACGACAGCTTCGCCAATGCACTGCTCTTTTATACCTTGTGTACGCGATACGACCCCCATTTGTACATAACACTATCCCATGACTTCTGTCACCTCAGCGTTAGTAAACATCTTACGGAAACGGACAGGAAGTCTCCAGAATGCATCTTTCACTCTTGAGAGAAATTGCCGCAGCTGTTAAACTTCCTAGCAGTTTAAAATGTGCGTCGGGCTGGCACCCCTAAAGCCAGTACCTTGCCTTTCGCAGGCAATGAATGCTCTTACCAGATGAACTATGCAGGCATGCCTCACGATCTGCGCTCACAGCTTTAATTCTGCATCATACTGCGACGTTTAGGAAGTAGAAGAGGGGTATTGAGAGAACTGAAGTTGTGTGGGCGGGTCGTGACTCGTGCCTGGATAGCTCAGTTGGTAAGAGCTTTGTACACGAAAATTAAGGTTCCGTATTGCTAGTCCCGCAAGTTACGCGGGTGAGCTTCTGTTAAGTTAGAAAAGAGGTACTGACGGAATTGAAGTTGTGAAGACGGGTGCTGAGTCATGCTTTCATATATCAGTAGGCAGAGCATTTGCCGGGAAAGGATACCGGGTTCGAGTCTCAGTCCAGCACACGGGTTGAATCTGCCATTGATTTTCAAGTGAAGGAAGTTCCTGCAGCATTATAACCTCTTGCAGTTAGAAGTTTAGTTAGCGATCTAATCTCAAAACTGGCTACATCTGGTGAAATGTAAACGTCGTATGCCACTGTGGGCTGGGATATCCCACGAGAAGTGATCAGCCGCCTAGCTGAGGAAAGTCCACTGGACTTGACGGGATACCAATTCGACTCTACACAGAGTACGCGAAAGAACTTGCCCCCCTTCTAACAGCCGTGTACCGCAAGTCTCTAGAGGAACGGAGGGTTCCAAATGATTGGAAAAGAGCACAGGTAGTCCCAGTCTTCAAGAAGGGTCGTCGAGCAGATGCGCAAAACTATAGATCTATATCTCTTACGTCGATCTGTTGTAGAATTTTAGAACATGTTTTTTGCTCGCGTATCATGTCGTTTTTGGAAACCCAGAATCTACTCTGTAGGAATCAACATGGATTCCGTAAACAGCGATCGTGTGAGACCCAACTCGCTTTATTTGTTCACGAGACCCAGAAAATATTAGATACCGGCTCCCAGGTAGATGCTATTTTTCTTGACTTCCGGAAGGCGTTCGATACAGTTCCGCACTATCGCCTGATAAAGTAAGAGCCTACGGAATATCAGACCAGCTGTGTGGCTGGATTGAAGAGTTTTTAGCAAACAGAACACAGCATGTTGTTATCAATGGAGAGACGTCTACAGACGTTAAAGTAACCTCTGGCGTGCCACAGGGGAGTGTTATGGGACCATTGCTTTTCACAATATATATAAATGATCTAGTAGATAGTGTCGGAAGTTCCATGCGGCTTTTCGCGGATGATGCAGTAGTATACAGAGAAGTTGCAGCGTTAGAAAATTGTAGCGAAATGCAGGAAGATCTGCAGCGGATAGGCACTTGGTGCAGGGAGTGGCAACTGTCCCTTAACATAGACAAATGTAATGTATTGCGAATACATAGAAAGAAGGATCCTTTATTGTATGATTATATGATAGCGGAACAAACATTGGTAGCAGTTACTTCTGTAAAATATCTGGGAGTATGCGTGCGGAACGATTTGAAGTGGAATGATCATATAAAATTAATTGTTGGTAAGGCGGGTACCAGGTTGAGATTCATTGGGAGAGTGCTTAGAAAATGTAGTCCATCAACAAAGGAGGTGGCTTACAAAACACTCGTTCGACCTATACTTGAGTATTACTCATCAGTGTGGGATCCGTACCAGATCGGGTTGACGGAGGAGATAGAGAAGATCCAAAGAAGAGCGGCGCGTTTCGTCACAGGGTTATTTGGTAACCGTGATAGCGTTACGGAGATGTTTAATACACTCAAGTGGCAGACTCTGCAAGAGAGGCGCTCTGCATCGCGTTGTAGCTTGCTCGCCAGGTTTCGAGAGGGTGCGTTTCTGGATGAGGTATCGAAGATATTGCTTCCCCCTACTTATACCTCCCGAGGACATCACGAATGTAAAATTAGAGAGATTCGAGCGCGCACGGAGGAGGCTTTCAGACAGTCGTTCTTCCCGCGAACCATACGCGACTGGAACAGGAAAGGAAGGTAATGACAGTGGCACGTAAAGTGCCCTCCGCCACACACCGTTGGGTGGCTTGCGGAGTATAAATGTAGATGTAGATGTAGCTGAAACCGTGTTGGTTCCTCCACGCACACTGACCTCTCATGAGTATGAGACACTGAGGTGAAGTTTGCAATTTAATTCAGGGCATTGACGCGAAGACTGGTGATCAGAAACTTAACTCCAACGCCTCCTCTCTCCCCTTGCCGACCAAATACCAGCAGTGAAAATTTCATCCACCACCAGGATTCGAACCGACTCACTGGCAATTTCAGCGCTACCGCACAGATTGGCGTTAATGAATTTCTCTTTGTATTTTTACTTTAGCTCTTTTTCTTCGTCATTATGTAGTAAGTGGTTCTCTGCCGATGTCGCATGGGGTGTTTCCAATTAATTCGATGTGATCTTCACTCAGTTTTTTCTTTTTATTAAAAAGGATGGGCAGTCCCCTGACCGAACACTCTGAGCTACCGAGCTAGCTTATTACTGCACTCGTTTTTACACTGTCTGGCGACAGCAGGTAACAATGTACTGACGTTGATATGAAGCTAACACCTGCGACACAACAGTTGACGCTACTACTGATGTTCAGAACAATCGGTATTGCCGCTCGCCAGGAAAAATTAGTACAGGCACGGTATTCCCGGGGAGGATCTGCGAATAGGGAAACGAAATTCTTCACGGGTGATTTTGGTATGAGGAGCATAATTCACGAAATGTAGTCTGCTGAATGTTCCGATAGAGTGTCTAAACTAAACAACAAGGAAAATGGAAACAGAGGGGTATATTAGACTCATATCGCATGACACACGTTTGCGCTTACTTTTGGCCACACTGCAGTGTCTTTCTTACACGAAGGAAGGAGACAAGGCCATTAGAGACCAAGCACAATGTCATACTGGGGACGGATGGGAAAAGCAGTCTGCCGTCTCATTTTGAAGGAACAATCCCGAAATTTGCCTGATCCACTGTGCCACATCGCTCGGTGTTTACGCCACAATCGTCGTGGTTAGACCGCGAATCTCGCTTCAGGTTGCAGAATAAACCCATCGTACATTCATTCATCTGTAGCTAATTTCCTTGCCGGTACAGTGCCAGGAACACAGAGGAAAGGTAAGCTTTCGGCTGTCGAGTGGGGAGGTGCAGGGTACCCTCCGCCACGCACCATACGGAATATGAATGATGATGTAGCAAAGGGATATGCTGTCAAAGCCCCGAGGTGCGGAATTACAGCGTTGTGCGTTTATTTACAAGTGAAAGCAAATACTCATGGTGCATGATGTCAAGCTTGTGTTCCAGCTCTAAAGACCTCTTCATCGACGGAAGGTTAAACTTCAGTCTTCCTTATACGCTTTTCGTTCTTTCCTCTTCACTGACTATCATACCTGCACTGGTGGATGGAGTTCTGCGGTGTGACCGAACTATGAGGCGTTTAGAGCATCTATGAGATGTAATTTTTGTATTTGGGAGGTGCAATGTGGGAATGTCAGCCGGCCGGCGTGGCCGAAAGGTTCTAGGCGCTACAGTCTGGAACCGCGCGACCGATACGGTCGCAGGTTCGAATCCTGCCTCGGGCATGGATGTGTGTGATGTCCTTAGGTTAGTTAGGTTTAAGTAGTTCTAAGTTCTAGGGGACTGATGACCTCAGATGTTAAGTCCCAAAGTGCTCAGAGCCATTTGAACCATTTTTTTGTGAATGTCATCCTGTCAGCTGTCAAAAAAGTTACTTTCAATTTTCTGCAGAGCTATTTCTCACGAATGAGATAAGCTGTCAATGGAACTTTAGAACCATTCCCCACCCCCTTACTGTTTTGTTACTGTTGAAAGAGATTTTCTGCTTTTCATCTTTTTTGAATTTCCAAATTTCTTTTTTTAATTTCTATATTCTGTTTCAGATTCATTCAAATTACAGCTTTTGGATATTATTGCGTGTCAAATGACCTGATGATTAAGCCCTACTTCTTTCTGCAATCGTCCCGAAAGTCTATGCGACATTTGCTCTTATTTCTTGATTACACTTAACTCTCGTGTATATGCTCAAGCCGTCGGATGTGCTATCCTCTACTATGGCAAAGTTCAAGTACGGTGTCTTTCCACTGGAAACGCCCATTGAAATAGTTCACGGTGTGAATGTTTAGAAATATCGTCAACATGCTGAACTCTTTTTGCCTTTTGCAGAGCGAGGCTGAAAAGGGCAGGGGACGCTGCAAAAGCAAAGGACAGAGTGTCGTTAAAGGCTTTTCAGCTATACATTCTCGCGTTACTTTAAGCGGAGGAGCAGTGTGGAAACACAGAGCACTCTCACGCTTTTGACGAATACGCAGAGGTACGGCCGTGGCACTTGCGGGGATAAAGACCGCAAGCTCTTTGAAGTTTTGCGTGCCTCCTAGCAAAGAGTTAAAAATAACAAAAAAATCACGAAGAGAGTCGGCACTGCAGATGACAGCAGGGCGGAATAGCGGGGACATCAGCGACTCAAACTGCTCACTGTACAACCTAACGTGCGGTGCGACGCAGCTTCCGTGAGTCCGTACCCCAAAGTAATGGACTCCATTAGCAACGTGCGCCGTCAAGTCGACGCTGGCTCTCTAGATAGGAGCGAAAAAGACATGGAAAAAAATTCTCCGACCAAATTGAGTACGTAGACTTTATTCTTTCTTTGTATGTATTACTGGCGATGCTTCGCAATTGTTAAATACGTACGCGAATTGCATATACATCGTAAACTCGCCCCTCCCTCTCCCATCTCCTGTCCACCTGCTTCTCCCCACTCTGTCCTTCTGCTCTGAGACTTATTGTTATTGCCAACGAAGCTTTGAATTTCAACTGAAGTCTGTGAAAATGAACGGGTAAACCGGTTCGAATCATTGCTATAAGAGGTATGAGAGAACTGTTGGGTCTGAAGACAGTACCGGTAGCTTCCATTACAGTAGTTTGCATGGTTTTAATCACCGAATCGATAGGACTACAAAGTTTCTGACGATTCAGATGCCATAATAGTATTCTAATCATCAGCCTGTAACCCATAAAAACAGCGTTCTTGCTTTCTGTAAAAACCGACGACGAGGAAGGAAACAAAACAGCACATTATGCCACATTTATATTTAAAATAAGTAGCCTATTTCCGTCCTAATTTTTATTCGAGCAGCGTGTAAAAATCTGCAGTAAATCGGTTCAAGTAGTTTTAGAGATTTTTTATTATAATTGTATATAAGGTGAAAGAATACAGATGGGAGAACTCTCACTTAAAACTTACTGCGAGAAAGAAAACAAAATCGCAAAATGTCGCGGCATATCGCAATATTTTCTTTCTTGCGGTCGGTTTCGGCAGAAAACCTGTACATTCTCGTTTAAAAATATATATCCTTTGTAGACAATGTTTGTTAGAGTATCGTGTAAAAATCTGTTGTAAATCGGTCAAAAGCTCTTCGAGATTTTTGCTAACAACACTTCCCCTATACATTTATATACACTGAAGAGCCACAGAAACTGGTACACGTGCCTAATATCATGTAGGGACTCCGCCAGCACCCAGAAGTCCCGCAACACGACGTGGCATGGTCTCCACTAGTGTCTGAAGTAGTGCTGGAGGGAACTGACAACATCGATCCTGCAGGGCTGTCCATAAATCTCTTCTTAACAGCACGTTGCAAGGCATCCCTGATATGTTCAATACTTTTCATGTCTGGGGAGTCTGGTGGCCAGCATAAGTGTTTAAACTCAGAAGAGTGTTCCCTGGTGTCACTCTGTAGGAATTCTGGACGTGTGGGAACTCGCATTGTCCTGCTGGAATTGCAGAAGTCCGCCGGAATGCACAATGGACATGGATGGATCCAACTGCTCAGACAGGATGGTTACGTATGTGTCACCTGCCAGAGCGGTACCTAGACGTATGAAGGGGTCCCATATCACTCAAACTGCACACGCCTCAGACCATTACAGAGCCTCCACCAGTTTGATCAGTCCCCTGTTGACATGCTGGGTTCATGGATTCATCAGGTTGTCTCTATACCAGTATACTTTCATCAGCTAGATACAATTTGAAACGACACTCGTCCGACCAGGCAACATGTTTCCAGTCATCAACAGTTCAGTGTCTGTGTTGACAGGCCCAGGCAAGGTATAAGGCTTTGTTTCGCGTCGTCAGAATAGGGTACACGAGAGGGCGTTCGACTCGGCTCCAAAAGCCCATATTGATGATGTTTCGTTGAATGGTTCGCACGCTGATACTTGTTGATGACCCAGCATTGAAATCTGCAGCAATTTGAGGAAGGATTGCACTCCTGTCACATTGAACGATTCTCTTCAGTCGTCGTTGGTCCCGCTCTTCCATGACCTTTTTTTCCCTGCTGCAGCGATTCCTGACGTTCACGGTACACTCGTGAAATAATCGTACTGGAAAATCCCCACTTCATCGCTACCTCGGAGATGCTAGGTCCCACCGCTCGTGCGCCGGCTGTAACACACGTTCAAACCACTTAAATCTTGACAACCTGCCACTGTAGCAGCAGTAACCGATCTAACAATTGCGCCAGACACTTGTCTTATATAGTTGTTACCAATCCCAGTGTCGTATTCTGCTTGTTTAAATATTTCTGTATTTGAATACGCATGCCTACACCAGTTTCTTTGGCGCTTCAGTGTTTTACACATGTGGAAAAATGTGCGTTGTATGTTCGTCCTAATGGTTATTAGTGTATCGTGTAAAACTTTGAAGTAAATCGGTCCAGTACTTTTCATGATTTTTGTTAGCAACGATAAACAACGATCTCTCTTGACATAAAGTATAGAAGTACTGATTTATCAATGAATGTCAGGGTCAGTAGGCATCACATAGCTATAAAACCTCGTACGTTTTTCTATAGCGCCAGATGTAATACAACAGGCATTAAAGTAAGTGTGTAATATTCTCGGGAGCAAGCGGTTGGCAGCTCTCCGTCAATCTTCAACAGTGACGCGTTTACGCTGAAAGCCACTTCCGCAGCCGAGATAAATGTGACGAGAGATGTGTGTGTTACTTCCCGGACCTTCAACTGACTAACAGCTTCCGGGACGTCTGTGGTTCTGCGTAGAGTCCAGTCAGTCACACGTCAGGAGCGTGGCGACCAGTTACACCACCGCTGCTAGTGCAGCCTCAACAATAAAATTAGATAACGGCCGTAGGCTTCGTTAAGGGGGAGGGGTCTTGCACTTGCCCCTCGCCATCGGTCGGGAATCTAGAGGACAAATTCTCATACACTTTTACAAGTGCTTGCTCGTTAATCTGCTACACCTCTCGTTTACAAATTTGGAAAGTTGTGTAAGGTCTTATGGGACCAAACTGCTAAGGTCATCGGTCCCTAAGCTTACAACCGAGCGAGGTGGCGCAGTGGTTAGCACACTGGACTCGCATTCGGGAGGACGACGGTTCAATCCCGTCTCCGGCCATCCTGATTTAGGTTTTCCGTGATTTCCCTAAATCGTTTCAGGCAAATGCCGGGATGGTTCCTTTGAAAGGGCACGGCCGATTTCCTTCCCAATCCTTCCCTAACCCGAGCTTGCGCTCCGTCTCTAATGACCTCGTTGTCGACGGGACGTTAAACACTAACCACCACCACCACCCTAAGCTTACACACTACTTAATCTAACTTACGCTAAGGACGACACACACACCCATGCCCGAGGGAGGACTCGAACCTCAGACGGGGGGAGCCGCGCGGACCGTGACATAACGCCCCAGACCTCTCGTTTAGTCAGTTCTAGCATTACGTGGCTGATCAGAATGAGACAGTACTATGGTTTTAGCAACTGCTGTATAACGTATGTATGTCCGATAATTTTAAGGCCTCACCTCCCCCCCCCCACCACCACCCCCTCCCCCCTGTCACCAGAACCAATCACTGAACACCGTTGATCCATGATCACGGTGCCTCATATCACTAATCTTACTGCCTGTTATCGGTGATCCAAGCACATACTGTATTTCTACACAGTATCTTTCCCGAGCTGTTCGTCTTTTTGTGTTCATTTTCCCCTAGTTTATTTCATTCTTGCAAAAAAATTAAATGAGCGTATGGCATCGATGGCCGGGAGGCCCCAATCGGGCAAGTTCGGCCGCCAACTGCAAGTCTTTTTTCAGTCGACGCCACATTGGGCGAGCGCGCCGGATATGAGAATAAATGATGATGAGAGCAACGCACCGCACCCAGTCCCCGAGCGGAGAAAATCTCCAACCCGGCCGGGAATCGAACCCGGGCCCGCTTGCATGGGAGACGAGCACGTTCCCACCCAGCTAAGGTGGCGAACTCCTCCTAAAAATTTTCATACAATACCACGTTTATTATCAATATCAAAACTGATACCAACTAACCAAATTTTCTTGCTAAGCTTCGAGCAGGAATCGAACCGGCCTTATATAGCGAGATGCGACGTACATGCAAGGCGAGTTGTGCAAGACATAAAGCACTGTTTATTTCGTAAACGCTCCGAGATACCCGGACCGAAGTTTGTGACAAACGGTAGTACACAGAAGACCAAATAATTTGGTTGTCGAAAGCCTTTCGCTTTTCTTTCCTCTTACCACAAAAGCTGTTACCTTAAACACGCTCGCACACTTCAAATATTTCTCCTAAGCGCTTTCTGGCACACCAGACGTTAGCACGTAGTTCCATTTACAAAAATGGAAAGCGACTCTCTATCTATTCCATATAAAATACGACAAAGAGATACGCTTTATCTCCGTAGCCTTTGCCTATAGTCTTGTTGTGCATAACGACGGTGCCTAGCAGGAGAGCCACATTTGGCTGTATATACTTCAGAAGAGCCGCCATGCCTTTAATTTTAGCACATTTCTCGGATGCTCAAGTTCAATATTAACAAGCGTTATATCACTATACTCATACTTTAAACAGCTTTCGAATGCTGTTGGAACAAGTATGTCGCTCCATTTAAAACACACACACACACACACACACACACACACACACACACACACACACTTCCTTCAAAGTCTCGATTGACAGATCACGAAATAAAATGCGTATTGCGTCTTTCACTACTCACCCAACATAATGTAGTTCGGCCTACTAAGTATGAGCCTGAAGTACTTTACCACTGGTGATTCCCATTATCCGTATTCTTTATGCATGTGGGTGTCATTGTTCACTGGTACACCTTACTGACGTCATCAGTGGGACGGAAACAAAGTTTTGAAAGCATCTCCTGCATCAGTATTATGTATACGGAAGTTTTTATGAATACGCAAAACTGTTTAAAATGACACACCCTTTTTTTCGTCGCTTCTGCAAGAAGATTTTTCTTGGCGCAGTTCATGTGCTGTACAGAACACTTGCTTTCCAGTGTCGAGCTAGTGACGAAGTTTTTTCCAAATAAAAAGACTGTTACAATCGGAATTCCTGCATACTTATTTATGCACCAACTAGCTTAGCGCCTGTTGCTTCGCTCGCGTACATAGTATGGCCTGCAGAGATTTTTTTGTTTTTATTATTCGAATTTATATGTTATGCACAAATTAAAACACATAAGCTTTTCGCGCTAATTAATGCCATACAAACAAGAGCTTTTCCGAATGTACTTTGACGAAAAAGCAATTCTGATAGCTGGAGTCCACAGTTTCTGTTAATCTTGACTTTTGTGTTCTTGTGCAGATATTTCCGTAGTATATTTCATCCCCTAACAAATATTTCTTTATATCCAACCGCGAAGGGAAATATCAATTTTCATAAATTTAGTTTAAAATTTTTGTAATGTAACGACACATTTCCTTTAAAATTTTCATTCCCTATTGCACTCCCTCAAGGGTGGAATTTCCAGAAACACTGAAACGCGTATTTTTTTTTCTAACCGAGAAGTAAAATAGCAATTGTCATTGATGTAGACTTAAATCCTTCAATAGTTCTTTAGTAACCATTTTAGAAAAAACTTAAACCCACTATTTTACCCCCTTAGTGGTTGAATTTCCAAACATTTTTTATTTCCTGACAGGGAAACCAAATACCTTTTTTCGTATAATTCTAGCTCCAAAATTCTCTTAATAGCGACGTACTTACAAAAAGTCTTTCATTCCCATAGAAGTGGAATTTCGGATAGCCCCTTCCTAAACGATGACTAGAGTATAATATCCACATCATCTAATTTCAAGTTACTATCCTCAGCGGTTCAGACTAGGCGATGATGAGTCAGTCATTCACGACATTGCCTTTACATATACATATAGATGTACCGTCCGTCACAAAGTACTTCTGTGTCTCAGTCGCGATGGCCAGTGACTGCTCCTCAGTTACACTGATAAAATAAAGCGCCAATAGTCACTAGTACGCGGATGGATGTCTTCGCTACTCTAGCCACAACCAGATTCGAGTAGGTGCGGGCAGCTACATTTCGTAACTCTACATGACCGAAACAATTTCGATTAAATGAGTAGGATGAAAAGTGCACTACATTCCTCTATCAGTGTCACTTCGCTCCTCCCCTCTGCGAACTGTTTACCCCCCCCCCCTCTTCAGTGAGGTTTCATTCTCAAAAAACTAATACATTTTTTCTTGGGTTCAACGTGTGTAGATAGTAGTTCAGGTAACTTCAATGGTTGTATACGTCGCTGATGAATGACTAATCACACGAATTATATTATTAAACCTTTTTTATTTTATTTTATTTTGATAGGTTTTTATACACTGGTCGTCTAATACTTCATGTTTTGAACAACACAGTCAATGCAAGTAGCAAGCTTATAATCGATAAATGTTTCTCCCGTTGCATAACTCATGTTTATCACGAGCCGCCTGAATTATTTCAGTCTGTAGAATGAACGAAGGCCGAGTTAAATAACAATGTTTTTGTCCTGTCGCTCAGCAGAGTTTGTTCTTAATGACACGAAGGGAAAACACAGTACGCAAACTCTCCTGGTTTCATGTTTCTTTTCCTTTCTTGGCTACCTGGTAATATAGGCCAACAAAAAAGTAACATGCTGCTGGAAATCTTCGCGGGTAGCTAAAACAACCCGGAAGCAAACCTTCCAGAATGTTGTAAAAGTTAAGTGCGATAAAGTTTCTCTGATGCGAAGGAAGTCTCCATGCACGCATACGCCCCAAGAATTTTCACTGCAACACTGTAGTTTATTAATTTCTCTACAACTTTGTGACTACGTTCAACTTTTGCGTCCCTTTTGAGGCTCTTGCAAACTAGTAGTATAAGTTCACAAGACGAAACATTTTTCCTGAAAGTGCACGTTGTCCATCAAATAAAAGAGCCACCAAGTATATTGGTGTTTCGCCGAGTGTTAAAAATGGTTCAAATGGCTCTGAGCACTATGGGACTTAACATCTATGGTCATCAGTCCCCTAGAACGTAGAACTACTTAAATCTAACTAATCTAATGACATCACACACATCCATGCCCGAGGCAGGATTCGAACCTGCGACCGTAGCAGTCGCGCGGTTCCGGACTGAGCACCTAGAACCGCAAGACCACCGCGGCCGGCTCGCCGAGTGTTACTGTAGATGTATCTGCAGCTACATGTACAGTGCACAAGCTACTGAACATTATCAATGTTCCATTCCATTCTTCACTGGAGAGTGAGAAAAACAACACACTGCCCGCTTCGACACGCGCCCTAGATTTTATAAATAGCACATGTCAATTTTTCCATATGACTGCTTGTTAATTTACAATAGAGAAATAGATATATACTTACTGACACCAGTGTGTATTCAACAGCTGAAGAGACAGACACTATGTCCTAACACAAACACTTTGACATAACTTTAGCCATACTCTTCGGTTTATTTACGTTTTGTAAAGCATGTGGAGCGTGTTACCTACGGCTTAAGCGTGTAAAGTGCATTACAGGTAACGTCACTGGAAAATATACATTATATTTTCCAGAATACTGTGTACAACAACCAACAGATATTAATCACTGTAAGCAAAGCAAGAAAATCCATCTCACAACGTGAAGAATTCTCACCACACTCTAGTGTCCGTCTGCTTAGCTGGGTGGTAACGTGCTTGTCTCCCATGTACTGGGCGCGTGTTCGATTCCCGGCCGGGTTTGAGATTTTCTGCTCTCGGGGACTAGGTGTTGTGTTGTCATCATTTCATCCTCATCATCGGCCGAAAGTCGCCAATGCGACGCCGATTGAAGTAAGACTTGCACTTGGCGGTCGAACCCGAATGAGAAATCCCGGCCAACGATGCCATCGATCATTTCATTTTTCACCACTCAGTGCTTATGTGTTTCGTTTATACATCTTGCCACAGCTACACGATTCCCATACTGCTGCAGACAATCAATAAATATGTACCCTCTGATGATGAATCGCTAGGCGGTTCGAAACCGGTAATGGAATTAAATAAATGAAGAACAAAACAAAAAGCGACTGGTTGCAGTAATTTCAAGGAACCCTTGCTCCGTATTACGCATTACAACTCGCTGCTTAAGCTCTTGGTGCCGACGACGGAGGTTGGGTTAGTTTGTCACGTGCTCAAATGGTTCAAATGGCTCTGAGCACTATGGGACTTAACATTTGAGGTCATCAGTCCCCTAGAACTTAGAACTACTTAAACCTAACTAACCTAAGGACATCACACACATCCATGCCCGAGGCAGGATTCGAACCTGCGGCCGTAGCGGTCGCGCGGTTCCAGACTGAAGCGCATAGAACGGCTCGGTCACACCGGGCGGCGGTCACGTGCTCAATTCGCGGATCTACATCTTACACGAATGGGGGCGTGTCGATCAAGACAGAGCACCACGTTTTAGTGTCAGTCGTTGGGGTTCAAATTCGACGTCCAACAGCTGTAGCCGGACTATTGACGAGAAATAAACAACCGGTGAAACTTCCTGGCAGGTTAAAGATGTTTGCATGGAAGTACGGTATCCATGCCAGATACGATGAATGGAACAAATACAGAAGATTCAAATAATATCAGCACGTTTCGTTACAGATTCATTTAGGAAGCACGAAAGAGTCAAGGAAATGATAAAACAAATCCAGCGGCACACGCTGCAAGAGAGGCGTTCTTTATCACTGTTAACGTTCCGAGAGTACGTTCCCAGGAGAGTCAACGAATGTCTTGATTTCTCCTGCGGATACCTCGCGATAAGAAAATAAGGGTAAAACAGAGGTTTGAGTCCACACGGAAGCTTACCAGCACTCATTCTTCCCGGGAACCATTTGCGACTGGAACAGGAAAGGTGGCAGTGGTATACTAACTACACTCCGCCGCAAAGTAGCTTGCCGAGTGTAGACGTAGACACAGAACGCGAAACCTTTCCTTACAGCGACTCAGCTATCCAGGGATGACTCAGGGCCGAAGGCTTGCCTAGGTGGTTTAGTCGATAAATGCTTTGGTCACGAAATGCAAGATCCCAGGTTCGTGCCGCAGTCCGACGCACAAATGCAATTCGCCAGAAAGTTTCACTGTGTCACTTTGTAAGAGGTCCAGGAGTAAGGAATTTATTGCTAGCGCACTCGAGCAGATGTAACTTCGATGGATTGCTCACGCGCTGCCTGCGATATGTGTGCTACAATAGAATCGCAGACCAGAGAGCAGTGTCGGTGGTAGTAGTAGTAGTAGCAGCTCGCAGTCGGGCGGTTGCGTCAGGTCGCTCGTAGAGAGCAGTTGTCGAGTTGTATAGCTCACACAGAGCACTTGTGTCCTGGAGTTCGGACAATGTAGTCCAATAGTGGCGTTTTGTAGCTCGAGAAGAGCAGTGGAGTTATAGTATTACCAAGGCCGGTCGTGGATAACGATGGCGGTGGCTGAGCGATGTAGTATAAGGTAAAAGCAAAATATTATTGTTCTTTATTGCCGCGCGCGTATGTTAATTTCTACAACTGAATTTTGTACTATTGTTATATCGAAGTCCCATGTAAATGTTTTCAAAAATCTTTACAAGGAATAGCTATTGACAGTCATTCATCTTAATTTAAAGATTTTACTAACTTCTCGTATCCATAGTCATGCCGATTATCGTAAAGAAAGTTTTTTCATACATAACAAAATCTAGTGGCCAGCATTGCACTGGGCTGTGCCAGAAAAATTTCTTATAGGAGCAGATAATACCCGTTATCCGGCGACATCATTGAGGTAAGAATTTTCAGTTTATTCAGAATGATTTTTCAAGGGCCATGACGCAGCACTGCTGACGTCCAGATTTACCAGTTTAGATTCACAGTCAGTTAATTACTGAAAGGTTACATTACGAGGTTTCTTTCGAAACGTTATATACGAGTCACATTTTATTGGGAGGTTACAGAATTTATCTGTTGGGAGGTTACAACTTCCTATTCGGTTCATAATCTTTCACTGCTACTTTGTGCCTGTTTCAGTATCGCTGTAAGGAGAATGGAGACGCGACGATTTTGTTTTGTGTCAAAAACAGATTCTGATGCTACCATATTTAAATGAAACTTTTTTCACAATAAAAAAATACACAGAACTTGAAAGTACTACTCATACTATTACATTTTCGCCATAGCACACAACAATATTTCGACATATAACTGGTTAATTTAATATATCTATTGCGCTTTTGAGAGGTGTGGATCACTCAGCATAATGACGGTCAGACATCTAAAGATCACCGAAGTACTTGCGAAACGGCGACGTCCAAATCTGTATATCGTGTACGGCACTCTTTTCCTGTCAACCCATTCAGCCACGGCACGCGGGAGCACGATATCAACACCTGAAATTGAACCCCCGAGAAAATTTTTCAAAAGTTTCGCGCGCACCGTTTGTTTGTCACTCGCTCCGCCCCACTGCAACCGCCTAATGACCGAGCGCGAAGTCCTCTATAGTGGAGAATGAGTAAGAGCTTTGTGAAACACTTACGACATTGGTAGCATGCTCTGTTCATTGCATCAAAGTGCGCAGTTTCTAACCTGTAACTAGAACCAGAGATTGATTTGCTTCGAACATTTTCATGTCGCAATTCACAAATGCAGTGTGAATGAATGAAACGAATTAGTATGTCATTAAAGTAGCGCAGCGCTGTTTCGTTATTAACATAGTTGTTGTGTGTTAATCTTTATATTTTAAAGTGAAGTACATTTGCAGGAGATATGCTATTCTTCCGTGTTATTAGCATGATTAAACTCGAATCTAAGACCTTTAACTGTATTTCACGATAATTCTTCAGTTGCTTAGATTTAGTCATTTTCACTTTGAGGCGAATATATAGCTGCAGAATATAAATGGGAGAGTATTGAACGTATGTGTGTGTGTGAGAGGTTGATTCATATTAGTATTTTTCGCGGAGAATGTGCTTTCGAACAAGATTTCAAAACATGTTGAGCACATGTATTCACCTTCTTCCCTAGCTTTGACAAAAAAAGGTGCGCGCAGAAGTTTAAAAGCTGTACTTTTAAGAGGTCGTAACTGCGTGCTATCAGAATTATGGCTCAGATTTTCGCACGGGATCGACTGCTGGCGCTGATGTTTTGCATGTGTGCTTTTGCCTCCTCAACATACGAGGTCAGTTTGGTTCCTACTCCTTATTAAAAAATTACTGAACTAGAGTGTGCATGTAGTCTTCTACGTTTTACGTTTTAGAAACTATTTGTATTATTAATGGATGAAAGTGCGAAAAAAACATTTTTCGATTTGAAACTTCCTGGCAGATTAAAACTGTCTGCCCGACCGAGACTCGAACTCGGAACCTTTGCCCGAGTTCGAGTCTCGGTCGGGCACACAGTTTTAATCTGCCAGGAAGTTTCATATCAGCGCACACTCCGCTGCAGAGTGAAAATCTCATTCTGGATTTTTCGATTTATTTTTTATTCATTAGAGCAACTCGCTGACAATACTTTCCTGAAGTTGCATAATCCAAATCGCATCCTATATGTCACAAAAAAATTAAATGCTCAATGTGTTCATGCTGCCACGTACTACAGATGGTGTCGTTATAAGCACGGCCAGAGGAATGACATTAGTTTCACTCACAAGGGAAGTCTTCCTGAACCGATTCTGATCGTCATCAAGCCAACATTCAGATTTCTGTTCAACCCCAAGCTTCTCAAGAAATGCGTTCGTGGCAAAAAGGAGAATGTAATGAGTCTTTGAATGTCCATCTATGGAAACGCAGCCCCAAAACAACGTTTTGCTAAACCAACGTAGTTAAAAGTCCAGTTTATGATACAGTTACAGTATTTAATGGAAGCAACCAAGGGACAGTAAGGAAGGGTCTTGGAGATAATTAGCTTGAAGGCTGAAGCTTTTACTCGAGACCTCATGAAGAGAATTGACACAGAACTTAAGTTATAATTGCAGCTGAGAAATCCACTTGAAGAGCTTGCAGAGATCGCAAGACAGAAAAGAAGACAGAACATAAATCTTGAAGAAAAGGACACTCAGTACAGTCCTCGAAACTTTTCATACAGGGAATGGCAAAGAAAAGTTAAGTTCAACTTTAAAGGGCGTTTTCTGAGAATTACCATTTCCATTATTCAGGAACATTTTTCTCAGAGACTACTGCTGTTTGGCACGTTCTCTGCAGTGTGTAAAACGTACACTCCTTTATGCCACAAACACAGAATTTAAATGCATATCTTCTCAGTTAAAAATTATTAAATGTAAAAATTCATATATAACTGTGTATTAAAATGATTCATTATATTTGTTTCTGTATATATTGAGGTTATAATGTAATATTTAAAGCATAGTTTGTTGGAAATTTTCTGAGAAAATGGCACCTTTCTGAACCATGGAGTTATAAAATGTAAATATACCAGACAGGTTCAAATTTTTCAGTTAAAATTATGAACCATTGTTAACCTTTTGTACAAATTTCAGTCATGTGTCTCAAAAATTGTAGATTTGACCAATGATTGTATTTTATACCTGCATTTCGTTTACGCTCCTCCCAAATTATTAGCAATGAGCAGTAGTAAATTAAAGGCCATTTTCGGAGCTTCTCACCTTCGGCGTAGTTTCAAGTGGGCCTTTTGTCAGGGGAAACTGCGAAAATAAGTGGGACGAAGTTTATTTTTGTACAGCATAAATACGTCCAACGCACAGCAAGCTTCTGCTGCTGGAGTTTGACCGCGGGTGACCTGTTTCCCCTGCACGGCTGAGTAACTACCTGCTGCTTCGTTCGCGACTCGCCGATCACACAGCTTCACGGCTCGGTGCCCCACCGCGTCCGAAATGCCGCGCTCAACACCTAATCGGATTCCCCGTCACGAGTGGGAAGCTGACGCGCACAGCTTTAACGTACCTCATTCCTACGCCACTACCCCCACTTCGAACCGTTACCACCGCGTCCTTGAGTCATGTTTCTACGCCGTATCTGCTCAAATTTCCTCTTGCAATTTCGCACCTTTGCTGACATATGACTTAAGGGGAGCCGGAACGATCTATCTCCTCCATGTTAATTTTAGCAAATAGAAGGAACATTCTTTCTAAACCCATTATATTGCTCTGGAATTTGGACTACATGTTCAGTGAATATTTTTTAAAAAGTTATAATGCCATGTTAAGAAATATTTATTGGTTTTGGTTTCACAATTTTTTTAAACAGATGCTTATTTTTTTCTCTAAAATTTTGCACTTTTTCTTCTATAACTCTTGAATTATAGAATATTTTTTTACAATTTGTTATAAAAATTAAGGAAAAGAAGTAAACAATATTGTGTATAAATTTCATTGATATACTGTTAGCAGTTTTTGAGAAAATGTTCCTCAAAGACGAAAATTTTAAAATTGCGGGAAATAGCTTCCAAAGTTTTTTTAATACATTCCTGCCCAATATGATGGATTATCAGCATCCTCTTCTTTTTCCAATGTTAAGTTTCCTTTTCACTGGTCTTTTCTTCCCTTTTGCTGCAAGTTGTAGGCTTTTTTCTCTTCTTCCAGCACCTCTTATTCTTCAACAATTAGGCGCATTGTGGAAATGGTGTGTGTCCTGGTTGGAAACCTAAACGTTTCAGCGCATCACATTTGATAATGTTTCCTCGTTGTATGTTGCCACTGCATCATACACTCCAAAATGCAATGTTTTTATCCGTACAAACACTCTTTTGGAAATCCTAATCCAAATTAAATTATTTACACTTCCATTTGGATTTTGTGTTCTCCCATGTGAACACTTTTCCAATAAACTTGGCTGTGATAAATCTCTGAATATGTGCTTAATTACATCAACTACAGAATTTGGCAAACTGTTTTTATGGGCATATTCCTTTCCTGATTGGTACTTACACCATGAGTCATCACCTGCGGGGCACAGTGCATGTTCAAAAAATGGTTCAAATGGCTCTGAGCACTATGGGACTTAACATCTATGGTCATCAGTCCCCTAGAACTTAGAACTACTTAAACCTAACTAACCTTAGGACATCACACAACACTCAGCCATCACGAGGCAGAGAAAATCCCTGACCCCGCCGGGAATCGAACCCGGGAACCCGGGCGTGGGAAGCGAGAACGTTACCGCACGACCACGAGATGCGGGCACAGTGCATGTTGTGGGTGCTCATTTGTTGATGCAGTATGGAAAAATAATGCCCATACTGCTCTCCTCATATGCTCAATGCTTCTTGTATTTTGCCTAATTGCACACCCATAATACCTCTGCAATCTATCAATTGCATCATCTGTCAATCTTCCTCTTCCTCCAATGGTCTTACCATCACTAAGCTTCTGGGATCCTAACGTCTGCTTTAGTTTGCGCAAACGAGCCCCCATGTGCTTCTGCACATGTCCAATGAACTCCTGTTTTTCAATGTGAATTTCATTGCCATAAGGTTTGAGTTTCTCTACAGCTTTATATCCCTTAGAATCACCATCTCTTAGATAGTTAGTGTATCGTACATTATACAACTCCTGTGATCTGGAAAAAATTGCTTTCACTCCCTCTACATCCATCGCTCCACTCGTGCCGTGAAAATCTGCTTCACAACTTTCACTATGTTTGTCCTTGGTATTGCCCTAACATCTACAATGTTTTGAGAGAATAGAAACATCAATTACTTTGCAACTCTCTCCACAGGTAGCTGTCACAACTCCATTTAGAGATTTATGACCTTACGTTGCCGTGATCCATCTAAACCAACAGTTAAATCTTTACAATTCCCATTATCTGTCACATCTCCAACTGCTTTCTTCATTGTTGCTTGAGCAATATCTTCAGCAGAAGATCCCACCAATACATTATAAAATCCAAACTTGGTTGGTGGTTTTGGCAAGTTCATAATTCCACATAACATCGTCCCCGCAGCACTGCTCCTGCCAATGCAACACAAGCCATACACCTTCTTTCCACTATTACCACTACGAGGAATACTATTAGAATTAGAAAACGAAACTTCTGCAGCACATTTGTTGCACTTCAATAACATTTTACATGCCAAACCAATGTATGAAATTATTTTCAATTCCAGTCCTCTTTCTTTGCAAACTTGGCATAATACGTTATGTCTCAAAATATTAGAGAGTAAGGAAATGTTAATTATTTCATTCACATCATTACTGTCACTTTCATAGTTTTCAAATTTTTCTTTGCTGTCCCAAAGTTTCTTGCTGGAAGTAGTTCTATCACATTCATTTGGAGTAGTCGGTGAAGCAGTCTGAGCAGCATCTCCCTTCGAAACAACAAAAGATTTCTTCTTCCACTCATTGTGCCTTTTCTTAAACACTCGATTGCTGAAACGGGGCATATTGATATCCACAAACCAAATACGTAAAACAGGTACGAGCAAAATTCTTCAAATACGCAAAATTGAACAGCTAACCAACACAAACTTCACTAGTCAACACACACGGTATAGCGTTTATGTTTACCGATATGAACATTCACTTGTCACAGAGATAAAGCCATACAACGTTGGAAAACAAAACACTGTCTAATTCCGCAAAGATACCCTGCTTACAACGAGCGAGCGGCGCCGTCAGAGGTGACACACCAAGTCGCTACAACCGTTTACGAGGCGCGTCAACTTTGCAGCGATAAAAAACACACTTAGAATTCACTTAGAAGGGTGAAACTGTTTTATTCAGAAAACAAATAATTTTATAATGAAAAAACCGAAAACGTTAATTTTGTCATTTTAATCGTTCCGGCTCCCCTTAAGCGACTAGGGCATTGATTCCCAACTCCTCTGATATCAGTACCTCTGAACAAGATGAGACAGCAGTAGGCATTCCCCAAAACAGAAGAACTACTTGTAGCTAATTAAACATTTGATTTAGACTTTTCTTGCAACAGACCTACTAGTACGTAGAAAACAGACATTTTACGCCTGACCATCGCTGTTTTTAGTATTTCAAAATGACTGTTTTCGGGCAATGTAATCGATCTTCTCATCACTTCTCGTAGTTTCAGAGTAACCAGTACATGACAGTGAAACTGATACTTCCGTTAAGAGAGATTTCTCCGTGGCTATGAGAAATGATCTGAAGATGGGTGATAATGGTCGTAACCGGTCAGTCTGAAATAATAAAAACAGCAATCAGGATACAAAATAAGTCTCTTTTCTACAGATAAGGGTCGCGGATAACTCGCTACTGAGAAGTGTGTCCAGGTTTGCTATTAACATGTACAAACAAAAACTCGCGTGTTTTTTGGAACTAAAAAAATGTGACTCAATGTAGCGCTTAGCACTGTCTTTCCTCTTTTATACCGAAGCCATGAACACAGTTTTTAGGGTTCCCTACCACAGTCGGTACAAACGGAACCCTTATAGGCTAATATTGTGTCACATATTAAGGTCAGGCGTCCCTTGGTCGTGTAAGAAACTGAAGCTTCTAAGTGTGATGAAAAGATACGGCAATTAAATTCACATAATTTGCACTCACAAAATCACTCATCAAAACCCTCAGGGTACTTCCCGTTGAGCTACAATAATGATATTTGGCAAGAAGCAAGTTCCACAGTATAAGCAAAGGAAAAAAATCCGAAAGTTGCTAACAGTTACATCACACGAAAAAAGTATTTGACGTTCGTTAGCTGACTGTCTCTGCCCTCCTGTTAAAACCCCTATTTCTCATGCATATCTTGCCTGTATCGATAACAGCAAAAATCTTAGGGATTCTCAATTCGCGGAATTGATGACACATCTACAGGATGTCCCAAAAAATACCGATGAACTTTAGGGACTGGTTCAAATGGCTTTGAGCACTATGGGACTTAACATCTGAGGTCATCAGTCTCCTAGAACTTAGTACTTAAACCTAACTAGCCTAAGGACATCACACACATCCATGCCCGAGGCAGGATTCGAACCTGCGACCGTAGCAGCAGCGCGGTTCCACACTGAAGCGCCTAGAACCGCTCGTCCACAGCGGACGGCAGGGACTGGTTCCTTATGTAAAAATAAGTAAATGAGTCTAATAAACATGACCTCTAAATTGCATACCTTAAGAGGTATGAGCTATGAAACAAATCTTTTCTACTGGAAGATATTTGCTCATCATATTTTAGGAAGAAGTATTGACCAAAACAAGAAAAAAAAGTCCTGCAAAGGTTGGGTCCAAAATGCATACTTTAAGAGCTGTGAGCACGTGTTCATCTACGCTGATGTGAAACATCTCTTGTACCGAAAAAGTGCTCATGGCTCTCAATGTATGCATTTTAGACCACATGTTCACTAGACTCTTTCTTGTTTTGGCCCATACTACCTATGCTCCCAAAATATGGAAAGCAAATTTCTTGCGTTTTAGGGCAAGACAGTTTGTTCCTGTTTTGGTGTCGATATTTGTTGGGACATCCTGTATATAGAATGAAATTTTCACTATACAGCGGAGTGTACGCTGATATGAAACTTCCTGGCAGACTAAAACTGTGTGCCGGACCGAGACTCGAACTCGGGACCTTTGCCTTTCGCGGGCAAGTGCCTTACTCGCGCTTATCCGGATTTTTATATGGTCTGCAATGTGACTGCTTACACATCAGATCGGCAAAAAATCGTGTCATTAACCTACGAACACGGAATTAATTAACTCCAACACAGAACGTACGGCTGGTAAAGAACTACGAGTTGACCCTCAGCGTAAATAAGTGAAACGTATTGCGTGTAAACAAACGGAAAGCCGTCCATGTTCAGCCTTCTTCGTGATTTGAGAAATTTTATCTTATTTTAACTTTGGCCCTTCCTGTCGCCATAGCCGTCAGTTTAGGGAGGGAAATGGTAAGCGACGTGTGTCTACGAATAAACTGTGTTCTGCGCGTTATCATATTTGAACTGTTCGCGTATCTTATTTTCTCTAAGGCGGAAATCGGGGAGCAGCCCGGTATTTGCCTGAACGAGCGTGGGAAACTGCCTAACTACTTCCACGACGGCAGTTATGCCAGACGTTCAGTCCGCCCCGCTGATTCGGTCCAGACCTGGCTCACGTCTCACCTCCCTGTCTCGCAAGCTAGCTCGCTGCGAGCTGCGCTACTAGTCGCTTATACAGTAACGACCGTAAAATGTCTAGGGATAATCATACGGAGCGAATAAGTCCAGCGACCACATAAAAATACACTGCGCGACAAAATTAAAGGTTCATTTTTTGTAAACCCCTTAATTGTCACTCATTGTAATGCGTAAGTTTGAAATTTGGCTGAAAGGTGCCTACAACCTTTCCGGTAATGGTGCAAGCAACTCTTCTAACAGCAACGTGTCGACACACACACACACACACTTCGTTGAATGGTTCTGAACGTTTGCTAGTGGTTCCACACTGTATACCGGGGCACTTACTGAATTCAAACCACGCTCCAAATGGGTCAAGTCACGTTCAGTGGGGTTTCAACCCCACTAAGTTCTTCAGAGCACGGTTGAAACGCCCAGAGGGTGGTAGCAGCCCCTAACGTTGATGCCTATCGCACTGCGAACTATTGTTTCCGATAGCGAAGTATCTGGGAATCAACGCCCCAAGGGAAAGAGTGAGGTCACTGACGCCCTTTGTGCCACCCCCTGCGGCCTTTTCGCGTCAGTTCTGAGTGACGGTGCGTCTGAAATGATTTACTTGGTCACCCAGAAGAAAATGCCGCTGTTTTGACGTACATCGCAGAGGCGTCAAAAGATAGGGTGCAATGTGGGTAAGAGGAGTTGTGACGACTTTCCCGTTATGGGACACGTCCGCGGTGGTGTTGGGCAGAATTTTTGTAAAATTTGTTGCCAGTCCAGTGTCACATCAGTTGTCCATCTTACACCTCACATGAACTTGCGAGTCGTGGCCTTTTTTTTTTGTGCACGGTCGACATCTTGCCGTCTGAACCGTCGCCTAGCCCACGGCACCACGTTCTTTTATCATTACAGAGGAGGGTTGTAGGCACCTTTGAGCGAAATTTCAAGCTTATGCGTCAGAACGGGAGATAATTACGGGGTCACGAAAAAGTGTTGCTTTAATTTTGTGGCACCGTTTAGTATATACGGTAAGTAGATGCCAGGCAGAGATACACTAGAACAAATCAGGAAGCACCATCCGCGAATGGAAAAAGTGTCACAGTACGTACTCTCCGCCACACACCGTAAGCTAGTTTTCGGATCTAAACGGGCGACTACTGTCGAGCAGTCATTAATGATGAATTCCGTAGCTGAATTATCAGTATAGCGTATTATGTGTATATGTATATACCACATTTATTGCGATGATGCGAGTATTGTAACAATAGCGATGGAAGAAACCAGAAAAACCGAGCGAGGTGGCGCAATGGTTAGCATTCGGGAGGACGACGGTTCAATCCCGCGTCCGGGCATCCTGATTTAGGTTTTCCGTGATTTCCCTAAATCGCTTCAGGCAAATACCGGGATGGTTCCTTTGAAAGGGCACGGCCGACTTCCTTCCTCATCCTTCCCTAAGCCGATGAGACGGATGACCTCGCAGTTTGGTCTCCTCCCCCCCAAATCAACCAACCAAACAACCAACCAAATGGTTCAAATGGCTCTGAGCACTATGGGACTTAACATCTGTGGTCATCAGTCCCCTAGACTTAAAGCTACTTTAACCAAACTAACCTAAGGACACCACACAAATGCATGCCCGAGGTAAGATTCGAACCTACGACCGTAGCAGCAGCGCGGTTCCGGACTGAAGTGCCTAGAACCGCTCGTCCACAGCGGCCGGCCCTTAAGGAGACGCTTAGTTCAATATCAAGTATCAGCAAATACTAAGATCGGAATATAACGCAGTTAAATGCTCAGCAATCACGGATGGTTCAGAAACCAGGTGCATGAATAAAGAAGAAAAGGAAAAACTAATTAATATATGAAAGATGAGAAATGAGGAAGATAGGGAGCGCCCATCTTAGGTAAAGGAGAATGGAGGAAGGAGGAGGAACTCTACCTCTTTATGTAACAACCAATAATCCAACAGAAGCCGAAGAGCAACAGAATACAGTAGGCGGGCCATGTAGCCCGTATGCCAGAAGAAAGACAGGCGAAGGAAGTACTTCAGGGAAACCACACACCAGACGTCCCACAGGATGATCAAGGCAGCGCTGGGAATTGAAAACACCTGGAGGAACCAAGCACAAAACAGAAAGGAGTAGAGGCAGTTTGTGGAAGAGTCGCGTGGTCTCCAGGACCTGAGGTCGCTGGATATGTACGTATGAGTACATACAAAATGCTCTAATGAATTTCAAACAATATCTGAAAGTAATGTGAATACAACGAGCCCCCCCCCCTGCAGAAACAGATACATGCCAATTTACACAAAACGGACCGGCAATTTTAGTGTGTGTGTGTGTGTGTGTGTGTGTGTGTGTGTGTGTGTGTGTGTGTGTTTTGTTCTTACAAGGGAACCTCCCCATCGCACGCCCCTCAGATTTAGTTATAAGTTGGCACAGTGGATAGGCCTTGAAGAACTGAACACAGATCAATCGAGAAAACAGGAAGAAGTTTTGTGGAACTATGAAAAAAATAAGCAAAATATACAAACTGAGTAGTCCATGTGCAAGATAGGCAACATCAAGGCTGCTATGAGCTCAGGGGCGCCGTGGTCCCGTGGTTAGCGTGATCAGCTGCGGAACGAGAGGTCCTTGGTTCAAGTCTTCCCTCCAGTGGAAATTTTATTTTCGCAAAGTTATGATCTGTCCGTTCGTTCATTGACGTCTCTGTTCACTGTAATAAGTTTAGTGTCTGTGTTTTGCGACCGCACCGCACAACCGTGCGATTAGTAGACGAAAGGACGTGCCTCTCCAATGGCAACCGAAAACATTTGATCGCAAGGTCATAGGTCAACCGATTGCTCCACAGGAAAACACGTCTGACATATTCTCTATGACACTGGTGACGGCATGTGCATCACATGACAAGAATACGTTGTCGACCCACCTAACTTGTACACTTGGCGGATGGGTAAAAAGATTCTTCTACCTTGCCCGATATAAGTTTTCTTGTGGATGTGATAATCACTCCCAAAATAGTGATGAAAACATAAGAGTTTGTCACATAAACTGCAACAAATGAATGCAACTGTTTCACAGTCGCACGGTTTTCCCTGTGCTCTGTCAAAACATTTGTTTTTAACGTTTTCAAATTTTTCCGTGTGTAGACCGTCAAATCCTGCATATGTCCAAGCAATTCTGAACATGTCCTGGAATTTTGGAGAGCGAAGCTGATTATGTGTGAGTGCCTGAACATTGATAATTGTCTGAAAATAAAAAATTAAACTTTTCACTCGACGGAAGACTTGAACCAAGGACCTTTCGTTCCGCAGCTGCTCACGCTAACCACGGGATCACGGTGCTCCTGAGTTCAGAGCAGCCTTGATGTTGCCTGTCTTGCACATGGACTATTCATTTTGTATATTTTGCTTATTTTTTTCATAGTTCCACAAAACTTCTTCCTGTTTTCTCGATTGATCAGTGTTCAGTTTTTCAAGGCCTATCCACTGTGCCAACTTATAACTAAATCTGAGGGGGGTGCGATGGGGAGGTTCCCTTGTTAGCATAAGTTAGTGTAAGTAGTGTGTCAGCCTAGGGACCGATGACCTCTGCAGTTTGGTCCCTTAAGAACTCGCACATATTTGAACATTTCTGCAATTTTAGTTGAGGAAATAGGTGTTGATGGATGCAGTAAAGATTACAGGCCATCGACTTTGGATTGCTACATTGAGTACAGATGCAGAAGCACTGTCCTGTGCGATTTTGTAGGCCTTCAGCAACAGTGGCGGGAAGGGACACGCCGCACTTTTACTTGTGCGGCAGTGAAGGCGGGAGGGAGTACTGGTACCGGTGCGACCCCGCCACGGCTGGCCGTGTACCAGGAGCCCACCGCAGCGCCGCTGACGCAACTGAAGGCCGAAGCGACAGTTTCAGCTCACGTACGCGCGAGGCACGCCGACCCTGTAGTGAGTGGATGGCACCGCCGAGTGAAATAGCCGCCCAAAGTACTACACTACAACTCCATTTTGCGTTTGGAAACTAATGTACACTGAACACTTAAATGCTGCGCTTCGAATATACATATACGACTTGTTACAACAAGGAAACTGCCTCATACAATATAATTAGAGTTAGTTCTACTCGTCGAATAACAATAATGACACTCAATAACCATTCAAATTATCATAAAAACTATAATAATTCAAAATTCAAATGTGTGTGAAATCTTATCGGACTTAACTGCTAAGGTCATCAGTCCCTAAGCTTACACACATCTTGACCTAAATTATTCTAACGACAAACACACACACCCATGCCCGAGGGAGGACTCGAGCCTCCGCCGGGACCAGCCGCACAATCCATGACTGCAGCGCATCAGACAGCTCGGCTAATCCCGCGCGGCTACTGTAATAATTAGAAAGTCAAGAATGATGAGTTGTTCCCAAAAGCAGCATAGCTGTATGAACGTGCTTTATTAGCAATTGCCGGTTTCACATCAGTATATATCCATCTTCAGGTTTATAATAGTTCCATACTGTAGATGGAGAATTGCGGGATCCCAGCTTTCGGGAGGTTTCCACATTAAGTGTCAAACCACATTGGTGGGTTATTATAATAAAACTGAGTACACCCAAAACATATATACGTACACTGATGAACCAAAACATTATGACCACCTACTTAATAGCTTGATGTCCGTCTTTGGAACGAAATTCATCACTGATTGTGTTTGTGGAGGTATGTGGCATTAGATGTCTACGCACAGGTCATGTAATTCGGGTAAATAACGGGCCGTTGATTTGCGCACGCGGTGACGGCGATCCAGATAGGTTCCATAGGATTTCTGGTCGCCGAGACATCAACATGGGTTCAGTATAATGCCCTCAAACCACTGTAGCACCGTTCTGGCTCCGAGGCACGGGCAATTACACTGCGTAAAGATGATGTCGCCGTCAAGGAAGACATCACTCATGAAGGGATGCAGGTGGTTCGCAGCTGTCAGCGTGTCTACCAAAGGCCCCATGCAGGCGCAGGAAAATGTCTCCCATAGCGTAATACTGCCACCACCAAACGTTCGCCCGTAGCGCGCTACACGTTTCGAGCCGCCGTTCACCTCGATGACTGTGTTTGTGGAGACAGCCGACGATCTAGTGTCGCAAAAATGTGACTCACCCGAAGAGCCGATACGCTTCCTTTGACTGATGATCGAACCCCGATGGTTCCGTGTCCACTGCAATCGCAGTTAACCATGTCGTTGGGTCAACATGTGAACACGTAGGGATGGTCTGCGCCCTCTTTCGGCACAGACGCCACAGATCACCATTTAGCCTACTTTACAGAGCACACAAGCATCCGATCCCCACGGTCTGTGAAGAGTCGTGGACGTCCAACCATTTGGCACTTAGTGGTAGTATCACCGTCCTACCTCACTCCGCGTATGCTCACGACAGTAGCACGTGAACATTCGACCGGCTTCTCCGTTTTCGGGATACGCGTTCACGGGCTCCGCGTAATAATAATCTTCCCTTCGTCAAAGTCGCTTATCTCAACGGATTTCCCCAGTTGCAGCCCATATCTTCGCAAGGGTGATGCTCCGTCCGTGTCTGCTCCGCCTACATACTTTCGTTACTAAGTCACGTTCCCTCAACGCCACCAGGCGGCATCCAAGGTCGCGGTGGGCAGTGGTCATAATGTTTCAGCTTATAAGCGAAAACCTGAAAATGTGTCAATACTGATGTGAAACTGGTAGTTGCGAATGAAACACTTTCATGTAGCTATGTGGTTTGTGGAAACACATCATTCTGGAATTTTCAATTGTTATAATTTTTATGATGCTTTCAACGGTTATTGAGTTGTTGTTTTTGCTGTTATTCACAATATCTCTGAGCTGCTGCTGCCCTCCCCAGAAAGTTGTTTGGATCTCCTCGTCGAGACCAAAATAAAAAGTCCAACAGACGTACGACCGAAAACGCATACTTTCTGAGACCTTAACAACTGTTCACGGGAGATACTGATAAGCGTTCAGCAGCAGCTTAGCTCAGTCGTCGGCCGGAGTGGCCGAGCGCTTCTAGGCGCTACAGTCTGGAACCGCGCGACCGCTACGGTCGCAGGTTCGAATCCTGCCTCGGGCATCGATGTGTGTGATGTCCTTAGGTTAGTTAGGTTTAGGTAGTTCTAAGTTCTAGAGGACTGATGACCTCAGATGTTAAGTCCCATAGTGCTCAGGGCCATTTGAAGCATTAACTGCTCAATAATTACGTGGCGCATGCTTTGCCAGGAGAGTTATCTCGCACACGCTAGTGCTATGGCGCTAGACAGTGACTTATATGCTTATCTGTACGTCGCATGGGGTCATTGATGTCGGCGGTCCCCATGGTACTATTTGAGAGGAGCTGGCCACGTGCTACGTAAGGCTCCTCTTCTTTTATTTACTTACTCATTCGTAGTAACACGAGAAAAATACTATAACGCACATACGGTATGATCTCTTTCTGTATTATAGAACCATATGTACACATTAGTCTGAGTACCTTTGGTATTGTGTTTTTACTGCCACTGTTTAAAACTGTGTAGTAACAAATCTACGTACGTATCGTGGTGTCTGACCACCTCATACAAACAATCTCACTTTACTGTTTACTGTTATTGTGGTGTTTGTACGTATAATGTATCAGGCCACTTCCTTCTCTCTCTTCCATTACTTTTTAGCAATTTAAGCCTAGATATGGTTTCCTGCACTTTTTAGCAAACGGAAGTAGTACTCTTCATTGAAAAGCATTCGCGTTGTGGCGTACACCCTGACAAGCCGTTTCGCGTCTTAGATGCACAGATTCTCTGTAACACTCTCATTCAGTCCGCACATCTGACATGTGCTGTACTTACAAGGGAACCTCCCCATCGCACCCCCCCCCCCCCCCCTCAGATTTTGTTGTAAGTTGGCACAGTGGATAGGCCTTGAAAAACTGAACACAGATCAATCGAGAAAACAGGAAGATGTTGTGTGAAACTACGAAAAAAATAAGCAAAATATACGAACTGAGTAGTCCATGCGCAACATAAGCAACATTCAAGGATATTGTGAACTTAGGAGCGCCGTGGTCCCGTGGTTAGCGTGAGCAGCTCCGGAATGAGAGGTCCTTTGTTCAAGTCTTCCATCGAGTGAAAATTTTACTTTCTTTATTCTCGCAAAGTTATGATCCGTCCGTTCGTTCATTGACGTCTCTGTTCACTGTAATAAGTTTAGTGTCTGTTTTGCCACCGCACCGCAAAACCGTGCGATTAGTAGAAGAAAGGACGTGCCTCTCCAATGGGCACCGAAAACATTTGCTCGCAAGGTCATAGGTCGACCGATTCCTCCACAGGACGACACGTCTGATATATTCTATACGACACTGGTGACGGCATGTGCGTCACGTGACAGGAATATGTCGTCGACCCACCTAACTTTTACACTTGGCGAATGGGTAAAAAGATTCTTCTACCTTGCCGATTTAGGTTTTCTTGTGGATGTGATAATCACTCCCAAAAAAGTGATGAAAACAGAGTTTGTCACATGAACTGCAACAAATGAATGCAACAGTTTCACAGTTTTCCCTGTGCTCTGTCAAAACATATGTTTTTAACGTTTACAAATTTTTCCGTGTGTAGACCGTCAAATCATGCATGTGTCCAAGCAAATCTGAACATGTCCTGGAATTTTGGAGAGCGAAGTTGATTATGTTTGAGTGCCTTAACTTTGATAATAGTCTGAAAATAAAAAAAAAAAATTCACTCGAGGGAGGCTTGAACCAAAGACCTTTCGATTCGCAGCTGCTCACGCTAACCACGGGACCACGGCGATACTCGACTAACGCTCTCCTTGATGTTATATATGTTGCGCATGGACTACTCAGTTTGCATATTTTGCTTATTTTTTTCATAGTTCCACACAACTTCTCCCTGTTTTCTCGATTGATCTGTGTTCAGTTTTTCAAGGCCTATCCACTGTGCCAACTTGTAATTAAATCTGAGGGGGGTGCGATGGGGAGGTTCCCTTGTTAGTAATCCGAAATATGGTGGTACCAACTGGAGGCTCTTGACTTTGCGGTACGTTGTGAAGAACAGTTACATCCACATTATCTTTAGTACGTTCAGACCCTAAGGTTACAAAACCACTGTCGCAGATTGCAGTTCAGTCAACGATCCTTGAAAAAGTGTGGTTCACTGTTCACATTTAAGATTTTTAGTTTCTGACGAGGGTGGAGGTTTACGGATAATGATTGTGCGTGTGCGTGTGTGCGCTTTCATCATCAGCATGCATAGAATGATGAAAATACTCCACGTAATTGCAGGACGAGGACAGCAGCACCGTTTCTCAGTCAGCGTGTGGTCATGTGTTCATTATAAGTTAGTAAGACCATATGTGCTACGAGAGAGATTAAATGGGACTTATCAGTATTTCTCACTAACATATACTGACTGCATAGCATCATCCCGCTTGATGTGTCACTTCAGGAAAGACTAGAAAACATGGCTCACGCACACTGGCTCAGCAGCACATTTTCATAGCAACGTTTGTGCACGCATGTCACAACACTCCAGGACGAACGGATTTGCCGGGTAGGCCCCACACCTCGGCTTCGTCGTTCGCCAAACCTCAACTGCCCAGACTTATGTTCATGGGGACATTGGAAGAAACTGGGCTTCGTCCCGCCAGTCAACCATGTGCAGACACTACAGGATCGCGTCTTCATTACATTCCAGTGCATACAACAACAACAACAACAACAACAACAACAACAACAAAATTTTAAAATGTGCATTTTCCTTACGCCAAGAATGAACGTCATTTTGAGCTCCTGATGTGGACAAGTTCAGATCTCAGAAAGTATAGGTTTCTGGCTCCATGTTTATTGGGTTTGTTTTGTTTGTTTCAGTGGTTACTACCACCTCTCGAAACAATCGACACATGCTTTTTAAACAGCAAACAGTACTTTTCTTCGAGGTAGCCCGCCGCAGCAGGGGCAATAGCAAAACCTTGAGTTTGCAATGTTTTTCATTTAAAATTCACGGCCGAATGCTCTGCTTGTCTAAGCAGAAAAATCATCCTCCCATGACAAGCCAACGCGAACTTGGAAGCGGTCGCAGATTCCAGCGCTCACGAACCATCACTTGGGAGGTGCTCGTCTACGTGATCCACCGAGTGTGGTGGCGCAGTGGTTAGCACACTGGGCTCTAATTCGGTTCAAACCGACGTTCGGCCATCCTGATTTAGGTTTTCCGTGATTTCCCTAAATCGCTTCAGGCAAATGACGGGATGGTTCCTTTGAAAGGACACGGCCGAGTACCTTCCCCATCCTTCCCAAATCCGATGATCTCGCTGTTTGGTCCCCTCCATCAAATCAGCCAACCAATCAACGTGATACACGGCAGCACCTACAATTAACAGTGTCTGCTGCATCTGATAGGCCACTTGCACAAATTTTGTTTCTGAAAATGGAAACGTGAGTAACTGATGCCCTAACTTTATTACCTACTGATGGTTGGAGGAAATCCAGAAAAACAAAACAAAAAACAAAAAATCCAAATGTGTGAATTCCTAAGCGACCAAACTGCTGAGGTCATCGGTCCCTAGACTTACACACTACTTAAACTAACTTATGATAAGAACAGCACACACACACATCCATGCCCGAGGGAGGACTCGAACCTCCGGCGGGAGGGGACGCGCAATCCGCGACAGGACACCTTTAACCGCGCGGACACTCAGCGCGGCCCACAAGAATATTGACGAGAGGTCATCAGACTCAACTGAGCTTAATGTGTTAAAGTATTTTGCTAAGCTTTAATTTTCTGCTACACAACAGATTTAAAGAAGCAAACAATGTTAGGAATTTAAAATTACATGCCCATCGAGGACACTATCAAAATCTCTGTTTCTGCTCACTAAAAAAAGTCTCCCTTAGTGCACACTTTATCATTGCACCCAGAATTTGTATTTCTCATTTTTTTCTTCTGGAGAGATTTTTCTCTTGTTGTTGTTGTGGTCTTCATTCCTGAGAGTGGTTTGATGCAGCTCTCCATGCTACTCTATCCTGAGCAAGCTTCTTCATCTCCCAGTACCTACTGCAAGCTACATCATTCTGAATCTGTTTAGTGTATTCATCTCTTGGTCTCCCTCTACGATTTTTACCCACCACGCTACCCTCCAATACTAAACTGGTGATCCCTTGATGCCTCAGAACATGTCCTACCAACCGATCCCTTCTTCTAGTCAAGTTATGCCGCAAACTTCTCTTCTCCCCAATCCTATTCAATACCTCATTAGTTATATGTTCTACACATATAATCTTCAGCATTCTTCTGTAGCACCACATTTCAAAAGCTTCTATTCTCTTCTTGTCTAAACTAGTTATCGTCCATGTTTCACTTCCATACATGGCTACACTCCATACAAATACTTTCAGAAACGACTTCCTGACACTTAAATCTATACTCGATGTTAACAAATTTCTCTTCTTCAGAAACGCTTTCCTTGCCATTGCTAGTCTACATTTTATATCCTCTCTACTTCGACCATCATCAGTTATTTTACTCCATAAATAGCAAAACTCTTTTACTACTTTAAGTGTCTCATTTCCTAATCTAATCCCCTCAGCATCACCCGATTTAATTTGACTACATTCCATTATTCTCGTATTGCTTTTGATGATGTTCATCGTATATCCTCCTTTCAAGACACGGTCCATTCCGTTCAGCTGCTCTTCCAGGTCCTTTGCTGTCTCTGACAGAATTACAATGTCATCGGCGAACCTTAAAGTTTTTATTTCTTCTCCATGGATTTTAATACCTACTCCGAATTTCTCTTTTGTTTCCTTCACTGCTTGATCAATATACAGATTGAATACCATTGGGGAGAGGCTACAACCCTGTCTCACTCCCTTCCCAACCACTGCTTCCCTTTCATGCCCCTCGACTCTTATAACTGCCATCTGGTTTCTGTACAAATTGTAAATAGCCTTCCGCTCCCTGTATTTTACCCCTGCCACCTTCAGAATTTGAAAGAGAGTATTCCAGTCAACATTGTCAAACGCTTTCTCTAAGTCTACAAATGCTAGAAACGTAGGTTTGCCTTTCCTTAATCTTTCTTCTAAGATAAGTCGTAGGGTCAGTATTGCCTCACGTGTTTCAAAATTTCTACGGAATCCAAACTGATCTTCCCCGAGGTCAGCTTCTACCAGTTTTTCCATTCGTCTGTAGAGAAAACGCGTTAGTATTTTGCATCCGTGGCTTATTAAACTGATAGTTCGGTAATTTTCACATCTGCCAGCGCCTGCTTTCTTTGGGATCGGAATTATTATATTCTTCTTGAAGTCTGAGGGTATTTCGCCTGTCTCATATATCTTGCTCACCAGATGGTAGAGTTTTGTCAGGACTGGCTCTCCCAAGGCCGTCAGTAGTTGTAATTATTCCCTTCCTAATCTTTGCATTTAACGGGCAAGGAAACACCTTTAACCTTCTAAGTAAAATTCCCGATATTCTACAATAATATATCTTACCAGACAACGATTTTTCATACACTAATTTCTTTAAAACTTTGAGGCTTTCAAACAGCAAATGTTGATGCCAAACTAGGCTAACGTAAAGGCCGCCGAATACGGCACTTCAGTGTCAGAACGCTGTATTCTATTCTACTGTATTGTCTGCTCAGCTCGGCCTTTGATGTTCAAGCGAGCTTTACATGTGATGTCCAGTAACACCATGCCCGGCAAAGCACCGTGATGTTCAAAACAACATTCACCTTTAAAGCAGCTTTACTTGGATAACATTTCCCGCAATCCATCTAATTAGCTACATTCCGGAAACTTGCTGTCTGCACTTGACTACATGGGCTGCAGAGACAATGATTCTTTTGGGTAGCGGTATGCAGCCAATTAGTAGCACTTAGCAGCAGCGGTGACGCCACAACTGTTGATGACGTCACAGTGTAATCCTGCTTGCTAGTGCTGTAGGGCGAGGGAACTTCCGACAGTCTGTGAGCGCAACACTCGTCGTTCACCATTTTTTTTTTTCCCGTACCTCAGCCGGTAAGAACGGAAGCCTTGTAAGATTACTTTGTTGTCCATCTGTCCGTCTGATTGTGAAAGCCTTGATCTCAGGAAAGGGTAGACGTCTGAAGTTGAAATTTATGTCACATACTGAGGTCTATGGTCCCTTGGCGGTGTAAAACAATGAAGCTTCTACGTCGATGCGACGTAAATGGCCGTATATTTTGACTGCATGTTTTAATACTCGGAAACCCACTCGTCAAAACCTATCGGGTACTTCTGGTGGCCTAGAATCATGAAATTTGGCAAAAAAGAAAAGTTCCACAGCGGAAGAAATCCGAATCCTGAAAATCTGTAATTATATCACACGAAAACAATATTTCTTCTGTCATTTGTTATCCAACGTCAAACTTGAAATTAAAACAATCAGTAGTTCCCCATTCAGGCTGACGGGGTCGCAATAGGAAAAGTCAAACATAAGGCAAAGAATGACTTTATTGCTTGTCTGACGCGATTAATGCACTTACACATGACGTTCGTAATTGTATGTGATAGAAACATTCCCAGAGGGATGTTTGTTTCACATACGACTTGAAACGCCATATCTACGCGCAGTAATCTCTCTTGGAGATGTGACGACGGATAAATTCCGAAACGCGTCATGTGAGTACTAAAGTCATTCCTCGCCTGATGATTGACTTTTAGCACTGCGGAGTGGTGAACTACTGACTATTATAACAATGCTTGCCTGCATGACTGTGTCCATTCTACACTATTGAAATTAAAACATTCTCGAAAAACTTGCATTCCGAGGAGTGATATCTTGTCAGCATCAACGTCGATAACAAGCAAAAATGGTCCAGACTGTCGATTCACGCAATGGATGAACTGTCTCTACACATAATTCAGTTTGTACGGAAACCTCAGTGCGCGAGTCCTGCTCGCGCCTGGCCAATTCTTTTCTGTTAATACAATATCATGTAAGAACTTCACAGTTACACAACTTAAGCACTTTTTATGAAGAACGACGTCGACTTTACAACTACCGCCACTACAGATCCGTGTCAACGAGTGCTGATAATACTGTATGTTCACAACTTATTTTTCGAATTTTAAATTTAATACAATGAAACTCTAATCTCTGCGTTTAACTTTTGTAACAAAATGCTTACACGATGGTAGAATAAAAATGAGCTAAAAATTCAATGTAGTGATAGTGAGACCCATTGTTAGATAGTGAGACCCATTGTTAGATAGTGCTCCAGTGTTTGGGATCCGTACCAGGTCCAATTAAAGGAAGACATCGAAGCAATTTAGAGAGGGATTCCTATATTTCATACCAGAAGGTTCGAACAAGACGACAGTAACACGGAGATGCTTCGGGAATTTAAATGGGAATCCCTGGAGGGAAGGCGACATTCTTTTGTGAAAATGTAGGCAACTGGCATTTGAAACTGACTGCAGAACGATTCTACTGCCCCCAACGTACAGTTCGTGTGAGGACCACGAAGAGAAGAGAAATTACGGCTCCTGCGGAGAGCTATACCCAGTCGTTTTCCCCTCACTGTTTGCGAGTGGAACAGGAAACGAAATGTCTAGGAGCGGAACAGGGTACCCTCTGGCACGCACCGCGCTGTGGCTTGCGGAGTATATCTATAGATATACAGGGTGTTACAAAAAGGTACGGCCAAACTTTCAGGAAACATTCCTCACTCACAAAGAAAGAAAATATGTTATGTGGACATGTGTCCGGAAACGCTTACTTTCCATGTCAGCGATCATTTTATTACTTCTCTTCAAATCACATTAATCATGGAATGGAAACACAGCAACAGAACGTACCAGCGTGACTTCAAACACTTTGTTACAGGAAATGTTCAAAATGTCCTCCGTTAGCAACGATACATGCATCCACCCTCCGTCGCATGGAATCCCTGATGCAGCCCTGGAGAATGGCGTATTGTATCACAGCCGTCCACAATACGAGCATGAAGAGTCTCTACATTTTGTTCCGGGGTTGCGTAGACGAGAGCTTTCAAATGCCCCCATAAATGAAAGGCGAGAGGGTTGAGGTCAGGAGAGCGTGGAGGCCACGGAATTGGTCCGCCTCTACCAATCCATCGGTCACCGAATCTGTTGTTGAGAAGCGTACGAACACTTCGACTGAAATGTGCAGGAGCTCCATCGTGCATGAACCACATGCTGTGTCGTACTTGTAAAGGCACATGTTCTAGCAGCACAGGTAGAGTATCCCGTATGAAATCATGATAACGTGCTCCATTGAGCGTAGGTGGAAGAACGAACTAAAATGAGCTCTAACATGGAAATTAAGCGTTTCCGGACACATGTCCACATAACATCTTTTCTTTATTTGTGTGTGAGGAATGTTTCCTGAAAGTTTGGCCGTACCTTTTTGTAATACCCTGTAGACC
The DNA here is from genome assembly GCF_023898315.1 of Schistocerca nitens. Classification (NCBI taxonomy): domain Eukaryota; kingdom Metazoa; phylum Arthropoda; class Insecta; order Orthoptera; family Acrididae; genus Schistocerca; species Schistocerca nitens. The sequence goes on along the minus strand of NC_064621.1, from coordinate 532,687,763 downwards.
ACAATCTCTTTCACATATTAAACTTTTATTAGAGGATCATTTAGAAGCAGAAACAACAATCTGTAACAATTTTTTGTCTCTTAACACTTCTTTTTATTATTGTCCCATTCCCAGACGTGACGTATAACACTAGAAATCACACATTCATCGCGGAAAAGTAACTATATAACACACACTTAGTGATATTTGCGGAATCTTCTAGCGCTTAACGGTATCCTTACATAAGCTTTGAAGTCTTTCTTACAGAGCAAAACAAAGCTCTTAATTACAAGACAAATAACTATGTCCGGCCTACATCAATTTTGTAAAAACTTTTTAATGAGATAAGCTCTAGTTTTAGGCTTTTAATTCTTCTTTACTCTGTTTACTAAAGCATCGGTCTTCAAAATTTTCCTTAAGAAATTACAGGGCCGTAATAGAATGCGAATTTTCTGCCACATAACGACTGCGCACGTCTCCTAAAATATCCTTGTTATTTCTGTTTGCAGTCAACAGCAACGTAATTACGTTGTCTAATCAATTCCAGTAACAACGGTTTATGTACTAAACTACACTGAAGAGCCGAAGAAACTAGTACACCTGCTTATATCATGTAGGGCCACGCGAGCACGCAGGAGTGCCGCAACATGGCGTGGCATGGACTCTACTTACGTCTGTAGTAGTGCAGGAGGGAACTGACACCATGAATCCTATAAGGCTTTCCATAAATCTCTTATGAACAGCACGTTGCAAGGCTTCCTTGATAAGTTCAATACTTTTCATGTCTGGGGAGTCCGGTGGCCAGCGGTAGTGTTTTACACTCAGAAGAGTGTTTCCTGGAGTCACTCTGTAGCAATTCTGGACGTGTGGGGTGTCGCATTGTCCTGCTAGAATTTCAAAAGCACGCCGGAATGTAGACTAGTCATGGATGGATGCATGTGATCAGACAGAATGCTTACGTACGTACGTCTCACCTGTCAAGAGTCGCATCTAGACGTATCAGGGATCCCATATCACTACACCTGCACAGGCGCCCCACCATTACAGAGCCTCCACCAGCTTGAACAGTCCCCTGCTGACATGCAGGGTCCGTGGATTCATGAGGCCTCCATACCAGTACATGTTCATCCGCTCGATACAATTTGAAACGAGACTCGTTCGACAAGATATGTTTCCAGTCATCAACAGTCCAATGTCGGTGATGACAGGCCCAGGCGAGGCGTAAAGCTTTTTGTCGTGCAGTCATAAAGGGTACACGAATGGGCCTTCAGCTCCGAAAGGCCATATTGACGTTGTTTGTTTGAATGGTTCGCCCGCTGAAACTTGTTGATGGCCCAGCATTGAAATCTACTGCAGTTTGCGGAACAATTGCACTTCTGTCGCGTTAAACTATTCTCTTCAGTCGTCGTTGGTCCGGTTCTTGTAGGATCTTTTTCCGGCCGCAGTAAAGTCTGATATTTGATGTGCTACTGGGTTCCTGATATTCACGGTACACTCGTGAAATGGTCGTACTGGAAAATCCCCACTTCATCTCTGCCTCGAAGATGCTGTGTCCCATCGCTCGTGCGTTGACTATAACACCACGTTCAAACTCACTTAAATCTTGATAACCTGTCATTGTAGCAGCAGTAACGTACACTATACACTTGTCTTATATAGGCGTTGTCGAAGCAGCGCCAGTTTCTTTGGCGCTTTAGTGTAATTATGTGCCAACAATAAAAGGTTCGATTTCAGAACGTGGAAGACTGTTTGGTGTAGAAACGGTATTGCTGTGTGCAGGAACTTTGCTGGCGATGTTTTCCAGTATCTGTGTGGTAAGTGTACAGCAGGGAAAGACGGAAAAAGGAAAAACAGGACCAACCAGCGCTTCAGAAAAGAGATCGCTTTGTAACCCGCTCTCAGTTCGTGAATATGCAGTCCTGCGCCAGTGTCAGTAGGAAGAATAAACCTAGCAGACGTGAGTTGAATGGCGTCTCGTTCAGCAAACAGTCTCTTCAGTGCATTCGAGGAACTCTAAGAGAGTTCTGACAATTGGTACGTTACGTCACGGTACTTACGTGATGGTATTCTTCGGTTGGTGTTGCTCGGTGGACAATTAGTCTACAAATCGGAAGGCCTGATGTTCAATCCTCGGTGGTAGTAGGACTTTTTCTGTCACTTATCACTGCTTCTGTAGACTTATTGTTATTTTTCGTAACCATAGCATACAGTTATTACTGGTTTCGGTCATACATAAGCCACATTCAGAATACATAAGACACAGGATGTAGGCGGAATTATGACGAGAATACTAAGGATGTTGTGAAAGTGATACGCCACCAATGACGGTGGATTCTCAAGATTACCAATATATGGCCGAAACTACACTCCTGGAAATGGAAAAAAGAACACATTGACACCGGTGTGTCAGACCCACCATACTTGCTCCGGACACTGCGAGAGGGCTGTACAAGCAATGATCACACGCACGGCACAGCGGACACACCAGGAACCGCGGTGTTGGCCGTCGAATGGCGCTAGCTGCGCAGCATTTGTGCACCGCCGCCGTCAGTGTCAGCCAGTTTGCCGTGGCATACGGAGCTCCATCGCAGTCTTTAACACTGGTAGCATGCCGCGACAGCGTGGACGTGAACCGTATGTGCAGCTGACGGACTTTGAGCGAGGGCGTATAGTGGGCATGCGGGAGGCCGGGTGGACGTACCGCCGAATTGCTCAACACGTGGGGCGTGAGGTCTCCACAGTACATCGATGTTGTCGCCAGTGGTCGGCGGAAGGTGCACGTGCCCGTCGACCTGGGACCGGACCGCAGCGACGCACGGATGCACGCCAAGACCGTAGGATCCTACGCAGTGCCGTAGGGGACCGCACCGCCACTACCCAGCAAATTAGGGACACTGTTGCTCCTGGGGTATCGGCGAGGACCATTCGCAACCGTCTCCATGAAGCTGGGCTACGGTCCCGCACACCGTTAGGCCGTCTTCCGCTCACGCCCCAACATCGTGCAGCCCGCCTCAAGTGGTGTCGCGACAGGCGTGAATGGAGGGACGAATGGAGACGTGTCGTCTTCAGCGATGAGAGTCGCTTCTGCCTTGGTGCCAATGATGGTCGTATGCGTGTTTGGCGCCGTGCAGGTGAGCGCCACAATCAGGACTGCATACGACCGAGGCACACAGGGCCAACACCCGGCATCATGGTGTGGGGAGCGATCTCCTACACTGGCCGTACACCACTGGTGATCGTCGAGGGGACACTGAATAGTGCACGGTACATCCAAACCGTCATCGAACCCATCGTTCTACCATTCCTAGACCGGCAAGGGAACTTGCTGTTCCAACAGGACAATGCACATCCGCATGTATCCCGTGCCACCCAACGTGCTCTAGAAGGTGTAAGTCAACTACCCTGGCCAGCAAGATCTCCGGATCTGTCCCCCATTGAGCATGTTTGGGACTGGATGAAGCGTCGTCTCACGCGGTCTGCACGTCCAGCACGAACGCTGGTCCAACTGAGGCGCCAGGTGGAAATGGCATGGCAAGCCGTTCCACAGGACTACATCCAGCATCTCTACGATCGTCTCCATGTGAGGATAGCAGCCTGCATTGCTGCGAAAGGTGGATATACACTGTACTAGTGCCGACATTGTGCATGCTCTGTTGCCTGTGTCTATGTGCCTGTGGTTCTGTCAGTGTGATCATGTGATGTATCTGACCCCAGGAATGTGTCAATAAAGTTTCCCCTTCCTGGGACAATGAATTCACGGTGTTCTTATTTCAATTTCCAGGAGTGTATTAACAACTTTAATCTTATCATGTGTTTGTGTCAAAAGTCAAAGAAGCTATTACACGCCAGTTACTTTTTTATATTTACGAAATGTAGTTTAAAAACTTGTCACTTCTTACGCTTCTAGCAAAGATCTGTTGAAAGTGAAAAATGCTGAGTAGCAAATGGTTAACTTTAAGCTGTCGCTCTCAATGAGGTCGGAGAACGGCAAGGAAGAGGATGCAACCTCCGATAGGGCTCTGCTGTGTTCAAGCCTTCGGGATAAGGGCAGGTTCACTTTTTTTATTCTTAATTTGTATTTAATACTTCTTCAAGTAGCACTTTGCTAGGACAACAGGCGGTAATAAAATATTTGAACTTGCTCCAGGTCCAGACTTAGATTACTCAAATGATGGTGTGAGCAGTGAGCAACAGTATTGCACAGCATTCTTTCGCTCTGCCGACGAACTTGTTTGTACGAGTCTAAAACTTAGCATCCGTCCACATCCGGCGCTTCCATTCTAGCCAAACTACTTACACAGTAGATGTCACAAAGTAGTATCAAGATCTCAGCCGTGGCTCACATATTTACTCGCCACCAGAACCCGGACAGACTGGCAATTAAGACCAGTTAAGAAGTTTTATTTTTTTTTTTTTATTTTTAACAACCAGAGCGTCAGCCAGAGGTGACCTGTGTATCAGACGCTTACTGGCTCAGTAGTCACCGTAGTAGTGACACGGACGTCGTGGACTTTCTGTCCACAATTACCTCTGTGTAGATGCAATTGTAATTGCAAGCGTGCCGCATCACTGGAAAGACAAGTTGTTTGGAAGGCTGGGTGGGCTAGCTTGTGAATCACCTTTTTTATACACTGGTAACTATCTACGAGTGCGCGCTGAGAACCAATGCGTCCTAATTTTTTAATGTCAGAAGTCCTTAAAGTTCTTTTTTAAATGATACAAACGTTATTAACATTCTACATCGTTATTTTTCATGCCTACATATTTATTTCTCAACAGTCGCCCTGAAGGCGAACACATTTCCCCCAACGAGAGACCAGTTTGTTGATACTGTCAACAGTAAAATATTCGACTTTGTTGGCGGAGACAAAACCTCACCTCTGCTTGCGTCGATTCATCACTACTGAAGCGAAGTCCTCGAAGGTGTTCTTTAAGATTTGGAAACAAATGAAAATTGGATGGGGACAAGTCGAGACTGGATGGACGATGATCGATGACAGTGAAACCGAAGCCATCGAATTGTTGCAGATGTTGCAGTGGTGGTGCGTGGTCTGGAATGTCACGCTGAAGGACAGGTTGCTCCATGTTTGGGCGAACTCTTCGATTTGCAAACTCCATTGCAAGACGCTGATTCTGTGGCAGAGACGTAGTTCCTTGTTGGGAACTGTAAATGATAGAAGTAAACTATCGTGGCAGTGGGCCAAGATATGGGTACATAAGGAAGATCCTCGGTGATGGATGAGCAGTTTTTCTGAAATAAAAAATCGTAGCTGGCAAGCGGCAGGAATGAAAGTCTGCATCAAGGCTAACTTTTAGTCTCATGGCCGAAACAATGACGTTTTGGAAAAACATCGTATTTTTCACGAGCTTAAACGTCGAATTCTTTCGAGTCTTGCTCTGAGGTCGCAAAATTGTAGACTCGCAAAAAAATGGCTCTGAGCACTATGGGACTCAACTGCTGAGGTCACAAGTCCCCTAGAACTTAGAACTACTTAAACCTAACGAACCTAAGGACAACACACACATCCGTGCCCGAGGCAGGATTCGAACCTGCGACCGTAGCGGTCGCGCGGTTCCAGACTGTAGCGCCAGAACCGCTCGGCCACCAGCGGCCGGCAGTAGACTCGCAGATCCTGGTGGAAGCAAGAGGCACTTTTGACTTTCGTAGACAAACATGGTCATTAAACCCATCTAAGAGGACTAATTGTCACCTGAGAGAGATGCTCGTCGGAGAAACTAACATTTCGAGGGTAGCTGAAGAGGTAATAAACTACATTATTTTCGTGTAAAATAATGTGTTTGGAGCGTTTTGTGACATCCAGGTGTTCGAATTCTCATCCCGATACTTTTCATTTGCTGAGAATGGCGTGGACTTAGCAAGGAGTTGGTTGAAGGTTAACGTTTCACTAATAAACAAATGCAGGGACCTGAGCCGGTTCCGCCGATTAGCAGCTCCACACTCTATGGTGCCACCAGCACCAATGTCACGTACTCGCCCTCCCCCCTCCCCGCCCCTGAGGCACTGCAGAAATCTTTGAGTTTGAGATCAAAGCACTGTTACTAGAGTTGCGCTCTACGAAATATCCTACTGTTACGTCGTTTTGGTACAGTGCATACATGAAGTAGTAAACTGCAGGATTACCAGTAGTATTGGTAGAATTTGTACAGAAACGAACATAAGTGGATGTTTAAGAGAGAAACTGGTAGCCTACGACATGTCATTGTCGAATATAAATTGTATTTCGCAAATAATAAAAGTTACTTGAAGGCATAACTTAAGCTTTTTTATGCAAGCAAAGCAAATACTTAGCTATTTTCGGTGCATCACTGTAGCTGAAATGGATTTGAATCACACAGATCAAAAATTTAAGACCGATATTGCACTTCCTCTTGTCTTTGATCTCATTAATACGACCGTGGCGCATATATTTCCTGATGGAAACAGACCTGAACCAATTACTATTGATACAAGTACAGTTCACAAGCACAAACATAAAAACTATATATAATTATTGTTGCTATTTTGTACTCACTGAACGCACCTCATCATGATGAATGGCAAAAGTTTCCTGTTGTATAAAACTTATTCAGATGTAGTATTGAATCGATGCTTGATACGTTTTTGTTTTGCCCCTTTTTTATTTTACTTTTTTTTAGGAAATTGCGTTTTCTATCGCTACATGAGATCCCTCTGTTTCACGTTACAAATCACAATTTTCCAATAAAACTTGTTCAGTTTTATTATAAATACTGTTTAATTTTAAGTAGCAGGCAATACGATAACTATGTAGAACACAGATGTTCCGTAGATTACATGGCCTCTTACATATCCTCACAGAGTTTCTAGACAGTTCACTGCTTCCCGTTTGTAGAGGAATTTTGTAAGGCATTTATCGCATACGTTAAGATAGCGCTCGGTGTGAGGTAGCAACCGATAGGTATGCAACACACCTAACGTACAAGTAAATCGGGTATGACCTTAACAGACCAAAGCTCTAAAGTTACTACGAAAACTACAGTAGCCTATGGTTCAAATTGGTTCAAATAGCTCCGAACACTATGGGACTTAACATCTGAGGTCATCAGTCGCCTAGAACTCAGAACTAATTAAACCTAACTAACCTAAGGACATCATCACACACATACATGCCCGAGGCAGAATTCGAACCTGCGACCATAGCGGTCGCGCGGTTCCAGACTGAAGCGCCTAGAACCGGTCGGCCACACCGGCCGGCTAGCCTATGGTAGTTTTACACTCCTAAATGTTACGCTTTCTGGGATGTAGGAATTGTGAACATTGTACCATCATAGGCTGTCATACGCTAATGGATGACGACTTTTGGAACTTTAGGAGTTCGTTGGTCGTTGCGTCAGTTATGGAGACGTGAATTCCTCCGCTATGTTTCTTCGTTTGATCATTTGTTCCTCCTTTGCCCGCCGCTTATCGATTTTTTTCCCGTTCCTTGTCGAAATGTCATGAGCTTTCATGAACAAGTCTACACCACACTTGCTTGCCGACTAGATGCTGTAGCCCCCCAATCAATCGAGCATTTTTGCAAGTTGCATTCCATGGCATTTTGTCCTTTTGTTATACCTTGCCTGAGTAAGTAGGCCACCGTTCCGTTGAGCGCACACGATTAGCTGGCATACAGATCGCATGACCACTCATCTGAAGCTGATGTTACATTACTGTCACCACAACTGTAGAAAGTCGATCCCCTCAGAACTCAATCCTGGATCGCAGCGTCGAGTCAGCACAGGCGAGATAGGAGGCAGGAACATGTCAGAAGTAACGGGTGACGTGCAACCGGAAACGCACAATGGAGCAGGAAGCTGCGGGCACGCACTTCCGCCGCCGCGCCAGCGCCGGCTCCCCGTCGCGACTGCCCCACGCAGTCACGCCTACTGCGGGCGTGCCAATCCACCGCCGGGCGTCTTTTACTCCCTGCCTGCGGGGGGAAAAATTATTCATAGCCTCGCCAAGAGGCTTTCAGCAAAAATAGAAGAGCGACGGAAGGCTTCCACTGCAAATTACGCGTCTCGCCGCAGACCTTGAACGCCGGCCATTTCAGACGCCAAAGCACCACCTGACAAACAGCTGACTACGGTGGAGCAAGAAGTGTTGACGTGCAAGGTGACGAATGCGCAGTTTAACCGCTTTTTACGCCGTAAAACGAACGATTGGGAAAGAGCACAGGTTGTTCCGGTCTTAAAGATCGGTTGCAGGGCAGATGGTCCGAACGTCAGTGCTATCTCGCCGACGTCAGTTTGTCGTAATATTACGCAATATTTCTTGTGTTTGCTCTGAGGCACCGCCTCCCCGATGCTATTCAATCTGTATACTGAGCAAGCAGTGAAGGAAACAAAAGAAAAGTTCGGAGTAGGTATTAAAATCCATGGAGAAGAAATAAAAACTGAGGTTGGCCGATGACATTGTAATTCTGTCAGACAGCAAAGGACTTGGAAGAGCAGTTGAGCGGAATGGACAGTGTCTTGAAAGGAGGGTGTAAGATGAACATCAACAAAAGCAAAACTAGGATAATGGAATGTAGTCGAATTAAGTCGGGTGGCGCTGAGGGAATTAGATCAGGAAATGGGACACTAAGTAGTAAAGGGGTTTTGCTATTTGGGGAGCAAAATAACTGATGATGGTCTAAGTAGAGAGGATATAAAATATAGACTTGCAATGGCAAGGAAAGCGTTTCTGAAGAAGAGAAATTTGTTAACATCGAGTATTGATTTAAGTGTTAGGAAGTCGTTTCTGAAAGTATTTGTATGGAGTGTAGCCATGTATGGAAATTAAATGTGGACGATAAATAGTTTAGACAAGAAGAGAATAGAAGCTTTCGAAATGTGGTGCTACAGAAGACTGCTGAAGATTAGATGGGTAGATCACGTAACTAATGAGGAGCTATTGAATAGAATTGGGGAGGAGTTTGTGGCACAACTTGACTAGAAGAAGGGATCGGTTGGAAGGACATGTTCTGAGGCATCAAGGGATCACCAATTTAGTACTGCAGGGAAGCGTGAAGGGTAAAAATCGTAGAGGGAGACCAAGAGATGAGTACACTAAACAGACTCAGAAGGGTGTAGGCTGCAGTAGGTACTGGGAGATGAAGAAGCTTGCACAGGATAGAGTAGCATGGAGAGCTGCATGAAACCGGTCTCAGGACTGAAGACCACAACAACAACAACAACAACAACAACAACATGTTTGTCAAAGAAGCGCATAGACGTACCACTCAAGTTTGTCAAATTGAACCTGATGTTTGAAGCACCTGTCAGGCTGTCGGTAACGTGTCGTGAAATACACTAATGCAAAAAAAGTCGCACCACGAAGAAACTACCCGAATGGGACGGAAATCGGTAAATGTGCACACAAGCAAATGATTACACCTTCAGAAACATTCGTTGATTCATTCAACAGAAACAGCTTCACGGAGTTAGTAAGTCAATAACGCGTTGGTTCAGTTCCAACCCGTATGCATGCAATTATTAGGTTTGGCACTGAATGATAGCGTTGTTGGATGTCGTCCCGCGGATTACGGTGTCATTCTATCCAACTAGTGCGTTAGATCGCCAAACTCCCGAGATGGTTGGAGAGCCCTGTCCATAATGCCCAGTTCGGGAGGCAGCCGGCACCTGGCCAGGGTGCGGTTTGACACGCACGAAGTCAAGCAGTACTAACTTCTGCCCGTGTGCGGGAGGGCATTATATTACTGAAATGTAAGCCCAGGATAGCTTGCCATGAAGGACAACAAAACGGGGCGCAGAATGTCGTCGACGTACTGCTGTGCTTTAAGGATCCTGCGGATGACAACCAAATGAGTCCTGCAAAAAAAAGCACCCGAGACCATCAATCCTCGTAGTGAGACCGTAGGATGGGCGACAATCAGGTCGGTATCCCAGAGCTGTCCGGGGCGCCTGCATACAACCTATAATCTCACTGACTGGCACAGTCTTCAGTGCAGAGTCCTGCTCCGAAGTGAGCTCCGATGACCATCGAAGGCGTGTCTGGCGCCGTACCGGACAGCGGTGGGATAGCAACCGACTGTCGACCGCCATAGGGCCCAACAAATAGGATTGACGGTCTAGGGGAGGGGGGGGGGGCATTTCTTTCCACACCAGGATCCTGTTGATTGTCATCAACGGTATTCTTACAGCACTGCGGTACGTCGACGATATTCTACGCCTCGTTTGTTGCATATACTTTAGCAAGATATTGCCCGCCTGCACAGGTTGAGAGTGTCTGCTGCTTGCCGGCCGCTGTGACCGAGCGGTTCTAGGCTCTTCAGTCTGGAACCGCGCGACCGGTACGGTCGCAGGTTCAAATCCTGTCTCGGACATGGATGTGTGTGATGTCCTTAGGTTAGTTAGGTTTAAGTAGTTCTAACAAGGGGAGGCCGCCAATTGTGAAATTCAGATCCGATTCATACTGCGCATAATAAAAGATCATGGCCAGAGGTGTAATGTGGCAAAGCACCAAGATGCACTTCTCAGCCGTTGTCGAGAAAATCGACAGTTAAAAGAAACCGTTGCGGTGAAATACTCTCTACGATTAATAGTCTCCTACAGCGTCGTGGCGCAGCGGTAAGCGCTCGGGTTCGTAATCCGAAGGTCGCCGGATCGAATCTCGCGCCATGCAAATTTTTTAGTATTTTTTTTGTAATTCAATGTGTGTATACACACACACATTACATATATACCCGGCAAACAGTTGCAGCAATTATGCATATAGTAAGTTGTTGAAAGTCGTTTGTCTTGGAAAAACTGGCAACTTCGAACATCATTATGTTTTCTGCAAACAGAGTTGTATTTCACAAATGTTATTAATTGTCTTCATAATGTTAACTATGTATAGTTAACGGAAGACGTAGAAACGATATTCCGAAACGGAATACGTATAGCGTAAGTCAAACGTTCGAATTAGAATAGAGACCCCACGAACACAAATTTGCTGTGGCAGGTATGAAATATAAACTCCGTTACTCGCTCGTTACACTTGAAGGACAAATGGTTCAAATGGTTCTGAGCACTATGGGACTCAACTGCTGAGGTCATAAGTCCCCTAGAACTTAGAACTACTTAAACCTAACTAACCTAAGGACATCATCACACACAGCCATGCCCGAGGCAGGATTCGAACCTGCGACCGTAGCAGTCGCACGGTTCCGGACTGCGCGCCTAGAACCGCGAGACCACCGCGGCCGGCCACTTGAAGGACAGATGCTGAATGGGCCGAAACGAGCCGCCTTATAACAGCGTAGTTGCCTGCTAACTTCGAAAGAAGGTAGATGCGGCCCCTAGCGCAACTTATAACATCGTCGAAAATCAGTGCGGACGTGAGAGCTTTGGTACACCCTGTTATACAAACGGAAAAATGGAGGCGGTACAATTGGAGAGCGACCCGCCTTCACCAACATGCATAAGCAATTCATTAATAGTATATATATTACAAAAACTAATAATAAAAAAAATTGCATGGCGCGAGATTCGATCCGGCAACCTTCGGATTACGAACCCGAGCGCTTACCGCTGCGCCACGACGCTGTCGAAAATTTTTAATCGTAGAGAGTATTTCACCGCAACGGTTTCTTTTAACTGTCGATTTTCTCGACAACGGCTGAGAAGTGCATCTTGGTGCTTTGCCACATTACATCTCTGGCCATGAGTTTTTATTATGCGCAGTATGAATCGAATCTGAATTTCACAATTGGCGGCCTCCCCTTGTAAGTCTAGGGGGACTGATGACCTCCCATGTTAAGTCTCATAGTGCTTAGAGCCATTTGAACCATTTATCTGCTGTTTGTCAAATCCTACGTTCGCCAGGAAGGTCGCCGGATCTCTCCCCAATGGAGAGCGTTTGGAGCATTATGGGTAGGGCCCCCCAACCAGCTCCGGTTCTTTACGATCAAACGCGCCAGTTTGACAAAATCATCTAACAACTCTATCAATTACTGCCAAGCCGAGTAACTACATGCGTAAGGGCCAGAAGTGGACCAACACGTTATTTATTTGCTCTATTTGTGAAGCTCGTTCTCTTGAATACAGCACCCAATTTTTCTGAAGTTGTTATTTACTTGTCTGTAGATGTACAACACATCTCCCGTTTTACGTCCCATTCGGATAATTCCTTCGTGGTGCCTTTTCTTCTTCTATTTTTTCTTTTCTTATGAGTGCCTTTTGACATTAGTGGGCAATGTAAGAGGCGCGATACAGGATACAAACTTCAAATCTTCAATATCTGCTACAATTGCCAGATACCGCACACAGTCCAGCATGCAACTGACAATTGTTTGACAAATGCGTGGACGAATGATCAAACTTGTTTGGCAAGTTGTCCTAACATCGAAATTTTTGTCAAACAATGTCTATGTTTGACAAACACATCGCCGGCCGTTGTGGTCGAGCGGTTCTAGGCGCTTCAGTCTGGAACCGCGCGACCGCTACGGTCGCGGGTTTGAATCCTGCGTCGGGCATGGATGTGTGCGATGTCTTTAGGTTAGTTAGGTTTAAGTAGTTCTAAGTTCTAGGGGACTGATCACTTCAGATGTTAAGTCCCATAGTGATCAGAGCCATTTGAACCATTTTGACAAACACACAAAAAAAGCGGTACACGACACTCACAAACACGCTAAGTATGGAAAATTGTTCGACTGGCCTCTGAGGCCTTTAGGATTTACCGCCTCGTCGACAACCAGAGCATTAAAGACGGTGCCCAAGTGTTCGGAATGGCGAAGGATGAGGAATGAAATTGGCCGTGCCCTTTCAAACGAAACGGCAAATAATTTAGAGAAATCATGGAAAACCTGAATATGGATGGCCGAACGTGGATTTGAACTGGAATCCTCCCGAACGTATTCGGGGGGATGGCAGTTCAAATCCTCGTTCGGGCATTTCAACGTCTTACCTCTGCACCAACTCACTCCCTCGCACACGAATAAGTCACTTGTGTAAATAATGTGCACAAAAACGGTTAAGATGTGCGGACATCAAAAAAAGTATGGTGGATCACGTTAGAAGACCCTTTAAAACTGCACTAATCACTGTTATTGGTGACACATTGACTGTTAGGCCAGCATGCAGACGCACTCCTGGATGCGGACCGCTGCGTATGTTTACGGGACAGGAGCTGGAAGGACACAGCGGGGCGCGCACCTGCCGCGGGAGGCCTTGGCAACGGCCGGTAGAGACCCACAGTACCTGCGAGCTATTCCTGAGCGCGCGCCGCCCTTGTCGCTTTTATAGACCCTGGCCAGCCTACTCCACACTCCTATCGCCAGAATTACTGGGTCGCTACCGTCCGCCTTCGTAGCTATGCGGTTAGCGTGTTTTCTTACCGTCTGGAGAACCCGGGTTCCATTACCGCTACTACCATGTGTTTTCCTTCGCGGAACGATCGGAATGTGTTGCGGCCAAACCCTCGAACGAGAAGTAGAGCGGCTCTAGTCTGGATAAGCCGGGAGCGCCCTACGCCAACCACATGTAACTTCACACGGACGCCACAGGCAGTAGGGTGACATTGACATCTGTTGTTGTAGTTGTTGTTGTTGTTGTGGTTGTCTTCAGTCCACAGACTGGTATGATGCAGCTCTCCATGCTACTCTATCCTGTGGAAGCTTCTTCATCTCCCAGTACTTACTGCAACCTACATCCTTCTGAATCTGCTTATTATATTCATCTCTTGGTCTCCCTCTATGATTTTTACATTCCACGCTGCCCTCCAATGCTAAATTTGTGATCCCTTGATGCCTCAGAACATCCCTACCAACCGGTCCCTTCTTCTTGTCAAGTTGTGCCACAAACTCCTCTTCTTCCCAATTCTATTCAATACCTCGTCATTAGTTACGTGATCTACCCATCTAATCTTCAGCATTCTTCTGTAGCACCACATTTCAAAAGCTATTCTCTTCTTGTCCAAACTAGTTATCGTCCATGTTTCACTTCCATACATGGCTACACTCCATACAAATACTTTCAGAAACGACTTCCTGACACTTAAATCAGTACTCGATGTTAACAAATTTCTCTTCGTCAGAAACGCTTTCCTTGCCATTGCGAGTCTACATTTTATATCCTCTCTACTTCGACCATCGTCAGTTATTTTGCTCCCCAAATACCAAAACTCCTTTACTACTTTGTGTCTCATTTCCTAATCTAATCCCCTCAGCACCACCCGATTTAATTCGACTACATTCCATTATCCTCGTTTTGCTTTTGTTGATGTTCATCTTATATCCTCCTTTCAAGACACTGTCCATTCCGTTCAACTGCTCTTCCAAGTCCTTTGCTGTCTCTGACAGAATTATAATGTCATCGGTGAACCTCAAGTTTTTATTTCTTCTCCATGGATTATAATACCTACTCCGAATTTTTCTTTTGTTTCCTTACAGATTGAATAAAATCGGGGAGAGGCTGTATGGTGCGAAATTTGGCAACTGATCCTAAACAATGAGAAGTGTGAAGTCATCCATATGAGTGCTAAAATGAATACGTTAAACTTCTGTTGCACGATAAATCAGTCAGAGCTAAAGGCCGTAAATTCAACCTAGGAATTACAACTAAATTGGAAAGAACACATAAAAAAATCATTTGGGGAAGGTGAACCAAAGACTGTCTTTTATTGGTAGAACACTTAGAAGATGTAACAGATCTACTTAAGATATTGCGTACACTAACGATTGACCGGCTTCTTGTTGGAGTAATGCTGCGCGGTGTGGGATCCTTACCAGATAGGATTATCGGAGTACATCGAGTAGGTTCAAAGAAGGGCAGCACTTTTTTAGTATCGAGAAAGAGGGGTCACAATATCACAGAAATGATACATAATTTTCGGTGGACATCATCAAAACAAAAGGCGTTTCTCGTTGCAGCGGAATTTTCTCAAGAAATTTCAATCACCAACTTCCTCCTCCGAATGCGAAAACATTAGTGGTGTTCGTTTTTTACCGCACGCTGTTCGAGGGGGGAATAACAGAGGATTATTGTGTAGGCGGTTCGATGAACCCTACGCCAGGCACTCAAGTGTGGTTTGAAGAGTATCGATGCAAATGTAGATGTAGATTGGTTGGCCGACTTGTCATAGATTTCTAGGCCTCGCAGCCTCTGTCATTGATGAATCATTAGTGTTGTGAACGCTATTGGAATGTTTCAAAAAATGTTCAAATGTGTGTGAAATCTTATGGGACTTAACTGCTAAGGTCATCAGACCCTAAGCTTATACACTACTTAACCTAAATTATCCTAAGGACAAATACACACACCCATGCCCGAGGGAGGACTCGAACCTCCGCCGGGACCAGCCGCACAGTTGGAATGTTTAGCCATAAAGGTATAAACTTCAATGCCCACTCAGTAACTAACTGCAACAGTATACAATGAATTGCATCTTAATACATGTAGCAGCAACATAAAACCGTTATTAATAGTAGTAGTAGTAGTAGTAGTAGATTAATATGATGATTATGATGATAATATCATAGGACCGTCTGTAGAGTTCTCAACACATTACAGTCTTCGACTGTTCACATCTATGTTCCTCGAGCAGGTTTCCGAGTTAAATATTGACAAAAATGACAAAAAATATACGCCAGAGCTGAAGCTTATTCATAGTAAACGCACAGTGATACACAAGTTTGGTAAGAGTCGCGGCTGAGCGAAGTATTTTGGTACGAAAAGTAGTATTTCAGTGAGGTCAATAGTTCTAGAGATATGACGTAGTTAAGTTTAAAACACTTTCCCGGACGGGAAAATACCGCCAGTTAAGAAACAGTTACAGTTCTGATCGTAATTAAAATTTTTCGACTGGTTTTTAACATGCTTGGCATCACAACCGTGGATCCTTATCATAAGTGAATTTCCGATTTTTTTTTGCGGAAGTTTTGTGTAGGACATGGAGGCTATAATGCGGCTCTCTATCGCCATGTAGGCGTAGCTCTGTGGCAGGCAGTTCAACCTGTTGTGACAATGTGCCAACTCTGTGTGCGAACTAATTTAATGAAGAATGTGTGTGTGTGTGTGTGTGTGTGTTACGAAGTTTTGTTGTTATTCTAGCGCGAATGATACACAGAGCTATACCACAGCATTAAAAGTATTCCGTCTACTAAATGATCAACTTAGGGCAATAGTAACAATAAAGATCCCATTTCTAGATCATGAAACGGCCACACGAGGTATCGTGGTTCCTATGTGCTGTGAGAATAAGCCAAATGGCTTGTCTTTCGTAGTGATACATACACGCAGAAAACCGATAAAAACGGTGAGAACAAATATTTTCTAGACCTTTTAGGAAAAGAATCCGTCTCTCCTGACAGGGCAGGTTTAAGAAATAACACCTGACTTTGCCTCTACTTCTGTGTAAAGTGTATTAGGTACACGAGAAGAAGAAGAATAGGAAACCCGTAACTTAAGTACTGTCTCCACGGTCTTCGATATTTGGTTACACAGAGAAATCTCTCAACACAATATGAAGATAAGAGTCCTATGTTTGCGATATGTTACCTGTTTTAATATTTTATTGTCATTCGTCATTTTATAGTGAGTGACCCACGATTTTCATAAATGCTATGTATCTACGACCCGAGCTGGTATCTTCCAGAATCTCACCGACTACTTTTCCTGCAAGTTTCGCAGCGGTTCGCGATAGTGTTTCATCCCACGACACTGTACTCGACGCGGTGTCGTTTAGTTTCCGCGGTAAGCAGCAGCCAAATGCTTAACAACGAACACCGAGCAATACCTAGAACAACGTTGCGTTCCGTGTTAAGCTTGCGATGAACAGGGGACCGTCCTTGAGGGTAGTAGGCTGTTCGGCGATGTGTCGCCGCTCAGTAGACATTTTTCTTCCTGCACTTTTTTTTAATCCCATTCACAAAGAAGATAGAAAGGCTCCAACGATCTGGGATACATGGGCCAAAAATATATCTCTGAGCACTATGGGACTTAACTTCTGAGGCCATCAGTCCCCTAGAACTTAGAACTACTTAAACCGAACTAACCTAAGGACATCATCACACACATTCATGCCCGAGGCAGGATTCGAACCTGCGAACGTAGCGGTCGCGCGGTTCCAGACTGTAGTGCCTAGAACCGCTCGGACACCCCGACCGGCCAGATGGACCAACTGGGAACACTTCGCGCCAATTACCTGATACTGTTCGCGGGTACGAAATTGACACTCGGCACAGTGGCTGGTGGGAGCGACCGTAAATGGGAAATGCCTTTACGGTCGGTTCCATCAGCCACCGAGCACAGTGTCAACTCGATTTTTGCGAACAGAAACCTGAGGGGCTGCGAAGCGTCGAGTGCGGTGTGCTGGAGCGGGCTCCCAGACGGCGGCTGCTATTTCGGTAGGCCCTCCACACTTGACCCTCCCATTCCCTCGCCCTTCCGCCGCGAGACATGCCGGAAGCCTCGAGCCACAACAAACTCCAGCGCGAACACTCAGCGCCACGCCACTGCCGGGAGCAACAGCCGGCGACTCCCACTCACCCACAGAGCTCTCCGATTGACGCAACGAATCCCAATCAGCTAGCACAAATGAAAACTGGGTTTCAACAACGAAATCGCAAAAGCGGTTGAGGGATTTTCTATTTAGGGCATTTGAGGAATGAAGAGTGCATAGAAAGCAACAGAAATAAACAGGGAGAAGTAAACATATGCTTCACAAAAAGAATGTTGTGGTATAGCAAATTATTTCAGTCACAGCTGCATATTAATTTGGACGATTATCTGTTTCTGCCGTTATCGGACTTTCACTGTTTTTCCAGTTCTGTTACAGCGTAACGCCTCAACTTTTTCAGCCTCTTTACCTGCTTCAGTATTACAATACTGCTACACTGATAATCTGTGAAAAAGCTGAAAAGTTCTGAAGATGTCCGATACGTAACACACCAAATGGCTCTGAGCACTATAGGACTTAACTTCTGAGGTCATCAGTCCCCTAGGACTTAGAACTACTTAAACCTAACTAACCGAACGACAGCACACACATCCATGCCCGAGGCAGGATTCGAACCCGCGACCGTAGCGGTCGCGCGGTTCCAGACTGTAGCGCCTAGAACCGCTCGACCACTACAGCCGGCACGCAACACACCATTTTAGAACATATATTATACTAAATGATAGCATAACTCTAGTTTCTTAACGACAAATGATGGCCCATATTACAATTAACAAAATAATTATAATGTCAGTACCAGTAACTCTACTTTGTGGACGATATAAAATGTAAATGATTGTGAAACAGCAACACATCAAACCTTTAGCACTCTTAATTGGTAAGAACGTCTGAAATGAACGTATTCTGTTCCAATTATTATATAATGAAAGCGTCTAAAACAAGAGTTTGAAAAAAACTTGTAATGCACTATTATCTATTTGTATAACAAATACATGTAACGAAAGTCACTACCTTTCAAACTAATTAACACAATCTGCCGTATTATGCAACCTAAAAATACAACAAATGCTCCAAAGATAAGTTTCTGTGTAAAACACAGCATTACTGTTAGCACTATTAAAATGCTCTGTCAAATATAAATCGGAAATTTGGTGGGGGGGGGGGGGGGCTATGCTTTATTTAGTATCCGTGCAATTAAAGAAACTATAAAATTCACCGATCGTTTTGCACATTTGACGTAAACTGGTGTGATAACTTGTAGATCTGAAACTGACGAGCATTTCAAACAATATTGTACGTGTGTGAAAATAACTTAATATGATGATTTTTAACTGTAGTATCTAAAGATTGTAGTGGGGCGATTTTTCAAAAGCCTAAGAGAGGGAGTTGTTTACGGGGGGCCGCTCTTGATTATAGAGGTTTTGTGACGCACCACATCTGTCACTTTGAGAAATAAAAAATGCAATGAAAATAATAAAGGCGTATCTCTTACTTATTCCACATAGCACTCTGAATGGATAAGATATGAATCCAGTTCTTGGGACGACAATGAGCAGAAGACACGATAAATACCTGAGATACACTACCCACATGTGTATTTTGTCGACATTTTAACTGCAGCATGTTTACATACATACGTTTTCATTTAAAGAAGAAGTTACGCCACGTATCGTCCGAAATCGCCTTATTCAATCGCAGCCGTGACTGAAGTAAATTATCAGCTGTAACTTTTCAATAGTTGCTGCCTCTTTCAACAAAAAATTTCTAGCCTTCCAACAGATTCCTATTACAGTTTCAGTCTCACTGCATAACCAGTTTGTACAATTTCACTTGGGGCAGTGAGACAAAGACTTCCAAAGCGAAAACCACTGGAAAACAGTGTTTCCTCAGCGAGAAATATAGAGACGTAGATCCATTTTCCAAGGTGCAAGCAAACACTCATCTCCATTACACAGCCCCACCTCCAAGTGAACAGTTCATTGTATTTTGTGTAGATCAGTCTCATTTTTAACTTCTTAAGATTGTAAATAGTTCTGTAAGTTAAACAAATCATGTTCACCGATATGGCTGGAAGTGCGCTCTCAAGATATAGAGACTGAGCAATCAGGGCCACTGCTACACCTGTGCCTTCCTTTCGTGGAATATAGTGTCCAGCAAAAAGACAAGAAACCAGCGACTGCGGGCCGAGAAGAGAAATCAGCATGACGCCGTCGCGGTGACGCAACTGCGCTGGCGGAAAACCTCGGCATCCCTCTCAACAGCCGTATTCCTCGATTCCGGAGAGGCGAAACTTGACCACACAGGTCTGGCAAAGCCAGGCATACGGTTGGTCTAGCTCTACCACACGTGCCGCACCTAATCACAGCGGGCTTGTGGACAAGTTAAGGATCGGGGCCTGTAGTACGGCCGCATTCAACTGTTAACAGTCGGGAGAGTTACAGCAACGGTGGACGCCGTGAAGTGCGAATTGCTTTGGCGCGTGACGTAGTTTTAAAACAACGTCGAGCAGTCCGTAAGCCCAGCAGTATGATGTTTCCTTTTTGTAGTCCCATGCGAACCAAATAACACAAAAAACTACCATAGCCGCACGTGGAATTTGTTTTGATCTAATTAACACAATGCAATTTTCCGCACTTTGTCCTCGCTTGTTAAGCCGAGAACGAGCACATCAATTTTTTTGAGTGATCAGTCTTCTGACTGGTTTGATGTGGCACGCCACAATTTTCTCTCCTGTGGCAACCTCTTCCTCTAAGATTAGCACTTGCTTTTGTAAACCTTCGTCGCTACCGCTGTGGAGGCCGAGTTGCCACTGTTGTTACGGTAAGCCGAGTTTGTGAGTTCGTTCAAAAATGGTTCAAATGGCTCTGAGCACCATGGGACTTAACATCTGAGGTCATCAGTCCCCTAGAACTTAGAACTACTTAAACCTAACTAACCTAAGGACATCACACACATCCATGTCCGAGGCAGGATTCGAACCTGCGACCGCAGCGGTCGTGCGGTTCCAGACTGAAGCGCCTAGAACCACTCTGCCACTACGGCCGGCCTGTGAGTTTGTGAAACGGCTTGTGGTGCAGTACACCGCTAACACAATTTCTCCCTGCCACTATTACACAGCTATAACCCAGGGTCAGGTAACAGGATAGGAGAACGGAGCTTCTAAATACACCCTAACAAATTAGTAAAAGTCACACAAATGAGTTAAAAAGGTTTACTTATATTTGTGACTTGTCGAATAGGAAGTCACTACATGCAATATAACACAAAAACCGCCCTCAATGGCTAAGTGCAAATAATTGTAGGTAAACTTCACAGTACAATTTACAACTGTCTGCTCACTAAACGACGTTCCCTGCCTAAGTCAGCCCTGGGACGATGAGCTATAACCAAGTGGGCGAGAGCTGATCTTCTGTCTTCGGAGTGGGCTTCTGTCCGTTGTCGTCCGGTCATTGGCGAATTGTATTCGGCCGGCAATTGGCTGAGGCGAAGTCGATATCTTCATCCTCAGCGCCGCTCGTGGCGCTGGTGGAACTCGCGAGTCTCTGTGGCACTGCCACCAGCTCGCATCTTTGCGCCTGTGGTGCTTTTGCCCTGGCTGTGTCTTGATCGGAGAACACAGCACTTGCTCGGACGACACAGCACATGCAACCTACGTCCTCAATTATTTCAGTCTCTGCCTTCCTCTTCAATTATTCCAGTCTCTGTCTTCTACAGTTTTTGTCCTCTACAGCTCCCTGTAGTACAGCGGAAGTCACTCCCTGGTGCTTTAACAGATGTCCTATCATCCTGTCCCTTCTCCTCATCAGTGTTTTCCACATATTCTCTCCTTTCCGATTCTGTGCAGAACCTTCTCATTCCTTACCTTATCAGTCAATCTAATTTTCAATATTCGTCTGTAACACATCTCAAATGCTTCGATTCTCTTCTGTTCCGGTCTGCCCACAGTCCATGTTTCACTACCATACAATGCTGTGCTCCAAACGTACATTCTCAGAAATTTCTTCCTCAAATTAAGGCCTATGATACCAGTAGACTTCTCTTGGCCAGGAACGCCATTTTTGCCAATGCTAGTCTGCTGCCGGCCGCGGTGGCCGTGCGGTTCTAGGCCCTGCAGTCCGGAACCGCGGGACTGCTACGGTCGCAGGTTCAAATCCTGCCTCGGGCATGGATGTGTGTGATGTCGTTAGGTTAGTTAGGTTTAAGTAGTTCTAAGTTCTAGGGGACTGATGACCTCAGATGTTAAGTCCCATAGTGCTCAGAGCCATTTGAACCATTTGAGCTAGTCTGCTTTTGTTGTCCACCATGCTTCGTCTGACGTGGGTTATTTTGCTACTTAGGTAGCAGAAATCCTTAACTTTATCTATTTCGTGACCAGCAAACCTGATATTCAGTTTCTCGCTGTTCTCATTTCTGGTACTTCTCATTCCTTTCGCCTTTCTACGATTCACTCTCAATCCATATTCTGTACTCATTAGGCAGCTCATTCCATTCAGTACTTCTTCACTTTCACTCAGGATAGCAATGTCATCAGCGAATCGTATCACTGATATTCTTTCACATTGAATTTTAATTCCATTCCTGAATCTTCCTATTATTTTCATCATTGCTTGTTCGAGGTACAGATTGAACAGTTGGGGGCGAAAGACTACATCCCTGTCTTTAAACCCTTTTTAATCCGAGCACTTCGTTCTTTATCGTCCTTCTCATTATTCCCTCTTCGCTCTTGTACATATTGTATAATACCCGTTTCTCACTATAGCTTTTTCTCAGAATTTCTAACATCTCGCACGATTTTATCCTGTCCAGCGCTATTTCGAGGTCGCAAATCATATAGACGTGACTGTTTTTTTAGCCTTGCTTCCATTTTCAACCGCAACGTCAATTACAATTTTTTTAAAAAACCATCAAAGCACTTTCCAATATCTATATGAAGAGCTTCACATATGTCTCCAAATGTGTGTGATGTTAGCAAACCTTTTACAGGCGTGACGAGAGGATAAAGTAATCGTTACATTGCGTGCAACTTTTTCCATAGGTTAAGGAAAAAGTGAAAGGCTATGTCTCACCATATCTGTGAGTTTTAATACATCCATGTACACATTACAGACTTATATGTAAAAGACAGCGTCCTTACCGACCGACTCACTGACCCATCATCGCCCAGTCCAAACCACCAAGCACAGAAATATAAAAATTTGAGACGGTGTTGCTCTTACACTGCAGTTTACAGATTTTTCGAAATGGTACCTCCAAGAGGTAAAATAGGGGATAATACGTTTTTTGACAATATGTTGCTATTAAGGCAATTTTGAAGCTAGACCTACGATAATTGGTACTTGATTTGTTGGTCCGAAATAAAGACTTATCTGTTTCAGCATCTTTGGAAATTTAACTGAAGTTTAACTGAAGTTTTTTAAAAATAAATTATTACAGAACTACTTAAGTAATTTTAAAGCTACATCTATGAAAATTGGTATTTGACTTCTCAGTTAGAAATTTAAAAAAATGAGTTTCACTGTTTTTGGAAATTTAAAACCATAAAGGAGTTAAATAGGGGATGAAAAGTTTGATGAAATTATTTCATTATGAATGCATTTTGAACGCTAAAACTATAAAAATTTGCATTTGGTCTCTTTGTTAGAAATAATATTTGTTTCACTGTTTTTGGAATGTCAACCCTTAAGGGGGTGCAATAGGGGATGAACGTTGTAAGAAAATATTTCGTTATATTAAAATTAAATCTTAAAGCAAACTCTATGAAATTAGTATTTCACTTCTCGGTTATATGTGTGAAGAAACGTGTGACTCGGGGTGAAAGTTTCTATTGTAACATCAGCAAAAGAAGGCAGAAGGCATGAGTAACAAAAACCTTATACCCAGCTACCAGAATGGCTTTTTGGTCTGGAGTACATTCGGAAAATATCATGTTTCTATAGCCTTATTAAAAGTTTAGAAGATGTTGCAGTTTGAACTACACAAACATTCAATTAAAGGGAAAAAAAAAGAAAAGTGTGTAGACCATACAGTCTACGCGAGCGCAGCAGCGAGCGCCAAGCTAGCTGGCAATAAAAGTCGACATAATGTTTGATGTCTAATGAAATAAGATGCCAATCTCTTTCTGAAATATCGTATTACTTTTATTAACAGAATTAATAGCAATAAGAGATCAATACCGTGGTACAACGTACTACGTGTCCAGTTGGTAAGCACTGACTGATTACAGGGTGTGCGAAGAACGGAAATGAGTCAAAAGATGGCCAACTACAGTTAGTAAAAAGCTATTATTTGCAATCGAATGTCAATAACTTTCGTACAAACCCGAAATTTACTTTTAGATACCAGTCATATCTTTGTCAGTCGTAGCACAAACCAAATTTGCATATGAAGTAGTTATTGCCCAGAAGAAGTGTGGACCAAGATGTAAAATGTGTGATTCTCGGTGACTGGAAGGAGTTAATAGCCTGTTTATTCTTCGGTCCGTAGTCACCATAAATTTCTTGAAATAAGCCATTTTCCTATGTGAAGCACTTATTATTTGAAACAAAAACTTCTCAGAAATACTTTATTTCATTCATTTTATTGTCAGTTACCTTATTTCATACCCTTGGGCATCATCAAGCAACATCACATGAAAAAATGTTACGCCAAATGTGTACAGCACGGTTAATAGTCTCTTCACTGCAAGTTACTTTCCGCCTAGCCTCTTAATACCTACAATGATTTTTACTTTTTCTCAAGTCTTGGAATGGCAATGTGTTCAATAGACATACTTGCCTTTGTTGCTACACTGTGAATTCGATCCAGTAAAACTGTACTGGGAATATTAAATGTGGCTAGGAAACAAGGTAGACGACATCGAAGGATTTTCTTAACTCATCTTTTTTATCTGCTTCTTCGCGACTACCTCATAAATGTCACACGGTATTGAACAATGGTGTCTAACTCCTTGCCAGTACTAACGAAAACTTAGGACTAGTTCAGTTTTCTCGTCGCATTCATATGTCTCTTCCCACTACTCGTCCTTCCCCTCCTTTATGGTAACAAAACTGAAGCGACTGTAGGGATACAAATCTTCCAGCGAATCCAAACAATATGAACGTTACTGCATTCACGAAACTAAACTGATCATTTTACGTCGCGGCTTGGGAAGCGTAACATCACTACGTCTTGGTCCACAGAGCTGTGAGGAAAGAACATTTAACAACGGCTGTAACGAGCACACTGGGCAAATAATCAGTCAGCACTACGAAACAGCTCAGTAATACTGCGGAACACCCCTTCTATCCCAGTTAACTGCTTCAGTTCGTAAAGGAACAGGGTCCACAAGTTTCTTCGTGTCTGCAACTTCAAGTTGAAGCCACCCACAGATAGGAAAAAACTTTCAATGGTCAAGATCGAATAATTTAGATAGGAAAAAACTTTCAATGGTCAAGATCGAATAATTTAGTCTCTTTTGTTGACAACCTGTTTCAACAGTTTTAACTGCGATATTTTCAAAGTATCAGCATTATGTTACAGACCAGAAGATGACAGTTAAAACTGTCAAAATCGGTTGTCGACAATAAACACTAATTTATTCGATCTTTACTATTGAAAGTTTTTCCCAAATAAAATATAGATCGCCCCTTATACGTTCCCAGTACGAGAAAATTCAGATCAATAGATCCCTTGAAGCTGACAACGACCGAGACAGCTGCGATGTTTCTACGACCACCCTTCTTACGCTGTGTTACAGGGTAGCGACTGGTACGTCAGCCCTTGATGCTCTGGACAGCCCGTGTTGATGTGCCAACAAACTGTGTGGTCACGGGCACGTCTAAAACTCGACAGCTCCTTTCTGCCGGTCTGTGACGTCTCTCCACTGCCATGCAATCTGCTTGCACATAAACACCACTTGTCAGCCATGACTTCAGTCAGCGGTGGACGGTCACATGACGGTCTGGCACCTGTTATAAACTGTCTACAGCGCTCAAAATCGACAAATGTGGTGACTAGTATGTCACTCTGTCAGCTTATAAATGCAGCACAGCCAAAGTAGGTATGGGCATAAAAAAAATGACGTATTTGAAATGCTGTATGCAGAACGAAAAACGTTGCAAATGGCTCTGAGCACTAGGGGAGTTAACATCTATGGTCATCAGTCAATGTTGCATATAACACATTAAAGTAGGTTAGTGCAACTCTCGAATTAAATACACACATGGCATAGTCAGTGTCTTGCTTTAATACTTTTCGTTAAGCGATTTCCGGAAACCACGTCCGAAATAAATCTCAGCTGCCAGACAAAGACAAATCCTGCATCATACGAACATATATCCGGCTTTACACCCGGCGAACGGTCTACCAGACGGGAGGCCCTAGTCACACGACATTCACATTTATAGAGCGCTCTTCGGCACTGGTCCCTTAATTAGCTAGCATTTAATGAGAATCTCTCGCCAAGCACAAAATCCCAAGCGACTGGGAAATAGCGCATCTGATGGCCATATATAAGTAGGGTAAAACAAAGGACCCGCAACAGCCTTAGAGTGCGTTTGCTACAGATTTTTTAGCATATTCTAAGTAAATGTACAACATTTCCTTGGAGAGTCTTACCTACAGATCAACAAGGAATTAAAAAGAATCGCTCGTGCGAAGCTCAGCACGCCCTTTTCTCGTTCGAGATCCTGCGAGCCAGGGATGAAGGGTAACAGGCAGATTTCACATGCCTAGACTACCTGAAAGCATTTGACACAGTGGCACACTGCAAACTGATAAAAGTTCGAAGAAATCGAATATGTTCTCAAGATACTGTGAGTGGCTTTAAGACTTCTTAAGTAACAGAACCCAATACGTTGTCCTGGAAGGCAAATTTTCAACAGACATTGGTATCGTTAGTAAGGCCCACAGAAGTATGACAGGGTCATCTTGTTATCTGTCTACAATGACGATATGACGCATGTGGAGAATGTTTGCTGATGATGCTGTAGTGTACGGGAAAGGGTCGTAATTGGGTGACTGTAGGTCGATACAATATGACTTAAAAACACTAGTTGGTGTGTGCATGACAGCTTGCTCTAAATATCGAAAAAGTAACTGAATGCACATGAATAGGAGAAACAATCCTTTAATGGTCGATTACGGCATTAGTAGTGAGCTGCTTTGCACAGTCCAGTCATGTCGGTCCAGGTGCCACGTTGCAGAGAGAGATGAACGAACACATAAGGACGGTAGTTCCTTCTCTAGATTGTCGCACAGATGACAAAATGGTAGATATCGAAATAGACGACAGAGGGATAGAAAAAAATTAAAATCGCTCAAAAGAGGAAAGGCCGCTGGACCTGATGGGATACCAGTTCGATTTTACACAGAGTACGCGAAGGAACTTGCCCCCCTTCTTGCAGCGGTGTACCGTAGGTCTCTAGAAGAGCGTAGCGTTCCAAAGGGTTGGAAAAGGGCACAGGTCATCCCCGTTTTCAAGAAGGGACGTCGAATAAATGTGCAGAACTATAGACCTATATCTCTAACGTCGATCAGTTGTAGAAGTTTGGAACACGTATTATGTTCGAGTATAATGACTTTCCTGGAAACTAGAAATCTACTCTGTAGGAATCAGCATGTGTTTCGAAAAAGACGATCGTGTGAAACCCAGCTCGCGCTATTCGTCCACGCGACTCAGAGGGCCACAGACGCGGGTTCCCAGGTAGATACGTGTCTCTTGACTTCCGCAAGGCGTTCGATACAGTTCCCCACAGTCGTTTAATGAACAAAGTAAGAGCATTGGGCTATCAGACCAATTGTGTGATTGGATTGAAGCGTTCCTAGATAACAGAACGCAGCATGTCATTCTCAATGGAGAGAAGTCTTCCGAAGTAAGAGTGATTTCAGGTGTGCCGCAGAGGAGTGTCGTAGGACCGTTGGTATTCACAATATACATAAATGACCTTGTGGGTAACATCGGAAGTTCACTGAGGCTTTTTGCGGATGATGATATAGTATATCGAAAGGTTTTAACAATGGAAAATTGTACTGAAATGCAGGAGGATCTGCAACGAATCGACGCATGGTGCAGGGAATGGCAATTGAATCTCAGTGTAGACAAGTGTAATGTGCTGCGAATATATAGAAAGAAAGATCCTTTATCATTTAGCTACAATATAGCAGGTCAGCAACTGGAAGCAGTTATTTCCATAAATTATCTGGCAGTAGCCATTAGGAGCGATTTAAAACGGAATGATCATATAAACTTGATCGTCGGTAAAGCAGATGCCAGATGGAGGGAAGAATCCTAAGGAAATGCAATCTGAAAACAAAGGAAGTAGGTTGCAGTACACTTAATCGCCCACTGCTTTAATACTGCTCACCGGTGTGGGATCCGGACCAGATACGGTTCATAGAAGAGATAGAGAAGATCGAACGGGGAGCAGCGCGCTTCGTTACAGGATCATTTAGTAATCGCGAAAGCATTAAGGAGATGACAGACAAACTCCAGTGGAAGACTCTGCAGGAGAGACGCTCAGTAGCTAGGTACAGGCTTTTGTTGAAGTTTCGAGAACATACCTTCACCGAAGAGTCAAGCAGTATATTGCTCCCTCCTACATATATCTCGCGAAGAGAGCATGAGGATAAAATCAGAGAGATTAGAGCCCACACAGAGGCACACTGACAGTCTTTCTTTTCCGAACAATACGAGACTGGAATAGAAGGGCGAACCGATAGAGGTACTCAAGGTGCCCTCCGCCGCATACCGTCAGCTGGCTTGCCGAGTATGGATGTAGATGTAGCTAGTAAGGCGAATAGTCGACTTCGGTTTATTGAGAGAAAGTTAGTAAAGTGTAGCTCATCTATAAATAAAACCGTGTACAGAACGCTAGTGCGACCCATTCTTTAGTACTGTTCGAGTGTTTGGGTTCCCATCAGGTTGACTTACGACAGCGAAGCAAATCAGTGGCGTATTGCTAGATTTGACATGCGATTATTACGGAAATGCTACTGTGAACACAAATGGCAATCCCTGGAGGAAAGATGACGTTCCTTTCGTGAAACAATTTTGAGGAAGTTTAGAGAACCGGCACGTGCGGTACGCTGCAGAACGATTGTGCTGTCACCAATGTTTATATCGCTCGAAGACCGCGAAGATAAGGTAATAGAAATGTGGGATCGTGCGAAAGCATACAGACACTTTTTTTCCTGTCTCCATCAGACAACGGCACTTCGTCTTCAGGCCACGAGTGGCGTACCGGGACCATCCGACCGTCACGTCATCCTCAGTGGAGGATGCGGATAGGAGGGACATGGGGTCAGCACACCGCTCTCCCGGTCGTTACGATGGTTTTCGTGACCGAAGCCGCTACTATTCGGTCGAGTAGTTCCTCAATTGGCATCACGAGGCTGCGTGCACCCCGAAAAATGGAAACCGCGCATGGCGGCCAGGGTGGTCACCCATCCAAGTGCCGACCACGCCCGACAGCGCTAAACTTCGGTGATCTCACGGGAACCGGCGTATCCACAGCGGCAAGGCCGTCTCCATCAGACAATGGAGCAGCAAAATGAATGACCAGCAGTAGAATAAGGTGCCCACCGACACGTGCCGCATGGTGGCTAGCGAGGTATGTATGGAGATGCAGAACGCCAGTCCAGCTTCTCGAGCAAAGCGCGACCTCGCTAGGTAGCAGTTACTGGAGGAGGAAGCGGCAGTTCTGGGAGGAGGTGCGGAGAGGCGCCGTGGGGAGGCGTGGCCAGCGGCCCGCTCAGGTGCCGGCGCAACCTACCACACCAGAAGACCTCCGAGGGCAGCGCGCCGCTTCCTCCTAGCTTCGGCGAGCAGCGTTGCGCAACACGTCCGCGACGACTCTCGAGCCGTCGGCGCACGGGTCGTACAGTCGAACGTCAACGTTGAGCGCGAGTCCTTCGACGTCATAGTGTGAAGAGAGGCACATCGGGGTGTCTTTCCGGACGTTTAGAGAAGGAGTACTCAACCTTTTCAGGCTTGATATCTACTACAATAAATTTAATCCATTTAGAGATCTACTGACAAAAATTCATAAGGTTTCAGCAAAAAACAGCACCGTAGCGAAAATTAACCACTTTAATTACACAAACTACAAACAGTTCTATGTCTACTACTCAGTTTCAAGATACACTACTGCCCATCAAAAATTGCTACACCATGAAGAAATGCAGACCATAAACGGGTATTCATTGGACAAATATATTACACTACAACTGATATGCGATTACATTTTCAAGCAATTTGGGTGCACAGATCCTGCTGAGAAATCAGTACGCAGAAAAACCACCTCTGGCCGTAATAACGGCCCTGATACGCCTGGGCATTGAATCAAACAGAGCATGGATGGCGTGTACAGATACAGCTGCCCATGCAGCTTCAACACGATACCACAGTTCATCAAGAGTAGTGACTGGCGTATTGTGACGAGCCAGTTGCACGGTCACCACTGACCAGACGTTTTCAATTGGTGATAGATCTGGAGAATGTGCTGGCCAGGGCAGCAGTCGGGCATTTTCTGTATCCAGAAATGCCCGTAGAGGACCAGCAACATGAGGTCGTGCATTATCCTGCTGAAATGTAGGGCTTCGCAGGGATCGAATGACGGGTAGAGCCGCGGGTCGTAACACATCTGAAATGTAACGTCCACTGTTCAAAGTGCCGTCAGTGCGAACAAGAGGTGACCGAGACGTGTAACCAATGGCACCCCATACCATCACGCCGGGTGATACACCAGTATGGCGATGACGAATACACGCTTCCAACGTGCGTTCACCACGATGTCGCCAAACACGGATGCGACCATCATGATGCTGTAAACAGAACCTGGATTCATCCGAAAAAATGACGTTTTGCCATTCGTGCACCCAGGTTCGTCGATGAGTACACCATCGCAGGCGCTCCTGTCTGTGATGCAGCGTCGAGGGTAACCGCAGCCATGGTCTCCGAGCTGATAGTCCATGCTGCTGCAAACGTCGTCGAACTGTTCGTGTAGATGGTTGTTGTCTTGCAAACTTCTCCATCTGTTGACTCAAGGATCGAGACCTGGCTGCACGATCCGTTACAGCCATGCGGATAAGATGCCTGTCATCTCGACTGCTAGTGATACGAGGCCGTTGGGATCCAGCACGGCGTTCCGTATTACCCTCCTGAACCCACCGATTCTATATTCTACTAACAGTTGTTGGATCTCGACCAACGCGAGGAGCAATGTCGCGATACGATAAACCGCAATCGCGATAGGCTACAATCCGACCTTTATTCAAAGTCGGAAACGTGATGGTACGCATTTCTCCTCCTTACAGGAGGCATTACAACAACGTTTCACCAGGCAACGCCGGTCAACTGCTGTTTGTGTATGAGAAATCGGTTGGAAACTTTCCTCGTGTCAGCACGTTGTAGGCGTCGCGACCGGTGCCAACCTTGTGTGAATGCTCTGAAAAGCTAATTATTTGCATATCACAGCATCTTCTTCCTGTCGGTTAAATTTCGCATCTGTAGCACGTCATCTTCGTGGTGTAGCAATTTTAATGGCCAGTAGTGTATTATTCATCTGAAAAAAATTGAAATATACACCGTCATAAATGTTGAAAAAGGCTTGGTGACAAACTTTGCTTTTCTGTTGCTGTAGTGTGTATTGTTACGCCATTTTGATCGCATTTTTTTTCCAAAATGTGTGATGCGATTATTTGACATATCAGTACAAACAGCAAGCTGTTTCGATAACAAGAGCTATTTAAATTGTTTAGACTTTCGTGGCCGCTTGCTGACAAACTGCCTGCTGGCTGCTATCTCGGGATCTTCGACCGACGTTCGTTTGATGATTTTTCTGACCTTTTGCCAGAGCAGGTGGCTGGCCTTGGCAAAGCTTCACTCTCCATTGCTGATGCAGTACTCCATCAGCAGCAATGAAGGGTGAAGCTTTCACAATGCCACCCACTCGTGCTGGTGAAACGACAAAAAAATAAACGAATGGCAGGCGAAGAAACCGAGACAGCAGCCAAAAAGTATTTTTCAAAACGAGGTATTTAACTGATCACTACGGCGTTATGCACATTGTCATTTTGTGGAGGCTCGAAAACAGAGGTTTCTGTTGCGCACTGGAGGCACAGCTTGTCACTCCCACTCGTCGCCACCCCCCCCCCCCCCACCCCCTCCTCCTGCATTTCCAGTACAGCACCAGCACGCCGCAGTAAACCCTGAGCGTTGGCCGCTCACCTAACCTCCGCTGAAAACTTGGAATGTTACAATTAGCCATGCAGGAAGAAATACTTGTTTGATGTGGGTGTTAAAGGTGGTGAAATGTAGGGGGAGACGAGAGAGGCAGAGACACTGTTGTCCGATTTACCACCACCACCACCACCACCACCACCACCACCTACAAATACCATTCGAAACACTCACTGTCAACAAATTGGTATTTTACAAGAACAGCTTATTGGAACTGATTTCGAAAGATCGGCTCATAAATCCAAGGCGATCGACCTAGTCGATCGCGATCGAGCACCCCTGGTGTAACGCAATATCGAGCGTGTCATATTCTGAACGTGTGTTTGAACGTATACCAATGAGATGAAAGCGCCTTTTACGTCATATGCGCGTCATATCTTCAGTACAGAGAGTAGAAACACGGTATTAGCTTTTAGATGAAGCAGACATTTGGTGGATTTTAGAAATTACGTTCTATGAATATATACCGTTTCGAAGTACCAGCAAATTTATTTCTCTAAAATCCGCCATTACTGTTCAGAGTTATAAAATGTCGGGAAACGTGATATAGCTCGAAAATAATTTTCGAATTGTATCTAGGATGTTATTTAAGTACGTCGTTTCATGGCAAAGGTACATTGAAGATCCCTTAGAAACATTTTTCTTGCTAAGATTTGTTGTAATTAAATGTCAGTTAATAACACATCTGCCAGTAAAGCCTTCAGAAAATAGCAACATACAAGAGAATGTCGCATATTACCAAGTTTAGTGTAGCGTAAAGTGTAGAGTTAACAAAGAGAGGTGTGATGTGTTACAGGTTTGCGTCTCACTACAGCAAAAGTTTTTTTACTCACCTTCGCGTTTTCCGCTAGGTCCTAGACTTTCTTATTAATTTAAAGCAAGTATATTCTACAATATTCGATGTTGTGTAAATGTAAGTGCGCTTTCTCTCAAGAATGTGTGTGTTCGTTTGGCTTAACGTACAAGAAAACTTGCACCGATATATTTTGTACTTCCTTGTTTAGTCTTATTTCACACGTTTTAAAGATTCTGATACTGAGTAGAAACAGGGATCAAATAAGAATGACATTGAGGTTTTAGCGAGAATGACAAACATTATTTCAGGTTATGTAGAAGGTTATCAAAATTTGTATCGCACTATTTGAAATGGAAATTTTGTAAGCTCGTGTCCCTACCTACTGTATATGGATATGTCCTTTTTGCCTTTTAACATGTTCATGAATATTGAGGCCAGGGGAGGAAATCGGCTTTTTAAAAAGCTGCCGTACGAATTCGTAAATTTCGTAAATACTATGTCCAGGCACGCATACCGTATGCACAAGCCGCATCGTTCCTGAGCGTTCAGCATCATGATGAACTCGGCATGCTCATCGCTGATGTTCGAATGCACGGTCCGTGTGCCAACGGCTTAAATTATCATGTTCCTCGTCCCTTCTCCTCCTGCTTCTTGCCGTGTGGCCATACAGCCAGCTCACAATACCAACATATTCACTCTTCTCATAATAGACAACAATCAAGAGGACAGTTGAGTAGTATTTGGACTGGCAGTGAAAAATATGTTTGTTACAGTTCGAATATTAGAACAATTATCCCTGTCAATCACTTATTTTCATCAATGACTTATGTCCAGAGCTTACACACGCATGTTCGCGAGGGGGGAGGGGTCAGTAGTTTAAACCATTATTTCTTTTCGTGGATGTTCCCAGTACTCTATGAAATACTCATGTAAACCATTAATATACCTCAAAATGAGGGTGTTAGCCCTTGAAATGCATCGTGGAAAAAAGAGGGTAATAAAAGTGATTGACGCAAGTAACTCTTTTAATTGATCTTTTATGTCACAGACAGACGCAGTATCAAAATCACAGGTCAACATAGACAAAAAGTTTACATTAAAAAATCTTTATGTAGTCCACTTATAAGTGCATGTTGTATGCCCTGAATTGCAATTCCGTTAGGTCTGTGAAACCATCTCGTATACTGCGATTGGTTTTTCTGTGAACGTAAAAACGTTTTTCCAACAAAGATTTACTTATCTGCAGCAACAAGTTGAAGTTACAGAGCGGCAAGTCTAGTAAATAGTGTGAATAGTTTAATAAAATGTGCTCAATAAGGTCAATTGTTCCAGTGCCGGCAACATCCCATTGTTAACTCGCTCAGGTGAGATGGACAGGAAGGAACCAGGAAAGAAGCAGACGAAGAAGTGTACGCAATATTTGAAAGTAATAAATTCAGTCGTAGTAGAAGGGAGAAACTGGTTATGTTAATGAGTGAATAGAAAGGGGGGGTGGGGGAGAGGGGGAGTTTTCATAGCCACAGCTGCAAATCTGTAGAGCTTACCCACTTGTATAACGCGTGGTCTGCTGCTGTGCAACCTTACTTGGGCACCGGAGACTTTGGCTTCGCAAGAGATTTACTTTCTTACGACTTCACAGCCACATCATTCTCTCTCTCTCTCTCTCTCTCTCTCTCTCTCTCTCTCTCTCTCTCTCTCTCTCTGTGTGTGTGTGTGTGTGTGTGTGTGTGTGTGTGTGTGTGTGTGTGTGTGTGTGTGCACACACACACACAGAGACAGACAGACAGACAGACAGAGAGAGAGAGAGAGAGAGAGAAAAAAATCGTGCTGTGATGTTATGCATGTTAAGAAAATCAAGTCCTGAAAGGACTGACAATGTCACTTGATCATGTTACATACTTCCATCTTCAGTGAATTTATTACGTTATTATCCTTTACTATCGTAAAATATTCACATTAACAATGTCGGCACGTTCACAAAATGTTTCGTCCAAACAAAGGTAATTAGTTATGAACACATGAATATTGATGGACAAAATTTTACCAAAATGCAGGTACATTTCACTGGACAAAGTAACGAACTGTATAATAAAACGTACTTACATTTTACTTTATACCACATTTGTCGAAGGCAAAAAACAAGTGAATACTTTATCATACAAAGCGATTCTAACAAAATATTTGTTACTGAAAACGTCAGCTGACGTTAAGGCACATTACCTTCGTTTCTATTCTACACTTGCCGTGCAGTACGAAAGTACTGGGCTCTGCTGGTCCAAAACTCTTCATGCTAATCACATATTCGAAATGACACTCCGTACTCCGCACCCTTTGTCATCATTTGGCCTTTTAGTAGAGTCGAACGCCCAGCAAACAAATAGCTGAATGCAATCTACCTGTTCGTTCGCATATACCACTTGAAATAATAATAATAATAATAATAATAATAATAATAATTATAGTTTCAAGTGACGGTGCTCACTTGTTATAGGGTGCTGCAACAAACGGACGCGTCAGTGCTTGCAGCTTGACATGACACAGTTGACGAGAGAGGAATATAAATACCTCCGAATAACAGAAGAATCTTCTTTATTTACAGTGCATCGATAAGAACACTTTGATTTGATGGTGCGCTGTATAAGCCATAGATAATGAAAGAGGCATCGGAAGCGTGTGGTAACCTGTATTTGCTGCAGCAAAGAGCGTTTTCCGCATCGCTGAAGTGGTATACCTCGGTATGTACATTTTAGCTGCAAATTTGGACACAGAAGATGGTTGTTCGGTGAATTAATTTCTGACGTCGTAAAACAGTTGTTAAGTTA
Source organism: Schistocerca nitens (assembly GCF_023898315.1). Taxonomy (NCBI): domain Eukaryota; kingdom Metazoa; phylum Arthropoda; class Insecta; order Orthoptera; family Acrididae; genus Schistocerca; species Schistocerca nitens. The sequence goes on along the minus strand of NC_064621.1, from coordinate 532,652,547 downwards.
ACGTAAGTTTTTTTTTTGTAGGTTGATTCGTATCGTCTTGCAAACTTTCGCTGGATAGATAAAACGGGCGTTTCCTCCCAGTCTGCAGTGGCTTTTCTAAGAGTCTAACTGGAAATTTGTTATCCATCAAGTAACATCACATTGTGACATGACGCGGCTCCACACAAAGAAAAATTGTATGCTAGCAGATACAGCTTGTCTGAATTTGTCTTTTTATACATAAGCAATCATTTTCCAACAATATGTAGGAGTTATCGTACCATCAACGGTATGGCGCTTCATGAACTTTAATAAATCTAAGGCCTGACTAAGTAGAAAAATATGTACTATATTTTATATTTTTAGTAAGTCAAATGTGGTTTACATTCAGTGGAAAGGAATTAGAAAAAGTATAACTCGTGACCGAATGAATCATATGATCGTGATAGCTGCCACACACAAAAAACGTTTTCATGAATCCGTTATCTTCAACAGCAGCCGATAGAGGTTACGCAAAGATGAAGTGGCGGATGCGCATTGGAGAGGTTCGTGGTTCAAATTCCCATCATGTTGCTCACATTTAGGTTTCATGCTTCCCCTAAATAGCTTTAGGCTTATCTCAGGGCAGTTCCTTTAAAAATGACACGAAAGATTTCCTTCATTAATCCGACCGGTTGTGAGTGTAATGACCAACTCGTCAACCGACTTCAAACCAAATCATCTTTCCTTCCTGTAACGGCTGTGTGTTGGCCATCGTGCGTTTTGGGATCGAAGTCTTATCCTAATCGCCGTAACAAAGGTGGAATGCACCGACAGAATGAGATAAGTGGCCGCAATATAACTAGGCTACTTACGCGGGCAGTAAATCCAGTCTAATTCTTCGGTGGCGCGATCCTTGTGTGCTCTGCGACTAGAATAATTATTTTAGTCTTCAAGTTGCATTTAATTAGGTGGTAACCATTAATCTCGGCAACTAATTATATATAACTATCATTAACTAACCTAAAAATTGGGATCTCGTCCTACAGCATTCTAATTTTATCGGCTACTTATGAGCAGATTTGTTAAGAGTTAATATTTTCTGCTCCCAAAATACAATTGCCTGTTGAAGATAGTTATTTACTTTTCCTTGTCGCTTTACACTGTCTGCTGTACCGCTACGCGCAGCGGCTGGTTACGGTGAAAATGAGAAAATTGGAAAATATTTAATTTCGTCCGTCTCAGCTTCGATATACAATTTTTGCTGCAGTGGTTACCGGTTTCGGGCCGACACGCTCATTTTCAAACCACAAATCTTGTTATCAACCGTAATTAGCCATATAATATGGTGCCAAAAGGCAGGAATAGATTATCTACAGAAAGTTAAGACGTAGGCAACAAGTACTCTCATTCATACAGGCTCATATCAATGGAACTACTTGTCCACAGTTTAACTTTCTGTACAGAAGCTATTCATGCCTTTTGAAAACCACCGCAGCAAAAACTTTATACCGATGCAACTGATACGAACGAAATAAAAAAATATCACATTTCTTCAATACTGAACAGTTGTAAACCTACCATTCCGTGGCACCAAACGCTGAATCAACAACTGTGATAATGAACAAAATAAACGCTTATTTCCGGTTAATTAAGAAATATGATAGTCTTTGAATGTCAAGTGTGGTCAACGAAGGCGACGCCAATAGCATGCTCACAACAATAATATGGACGGTTAGAAATATTTCCGGGGAAACAAAAATTACATTCATTACAATAACCATGTAATCACCTACAGCAGAGGACCCTACGACGCACTCACTGACATGCCCGAAAATTAACTTATTCGAGATAAGGCAGGGCCTAAATACCAGGGCTTCACACAGAAACTACTAATTACCTTCATCTATGGAAACCGATATTGCAAGAGTCTCTTGGACGAAGTGGCACAGAGAGAAGACACTAGGCTCTTTCTTTCCCGGAAGATGGCTGTTCAAATTACCTTCTGGCCATTATGATTGAGGTATTCCGCGATTTCCCATTTCCCTAAACCGCTTATTGCGAATGCTGGGATGGTTCCTTTGGAAGGACACGGCCGTTTTCCTTCCCTTTCCTTCTCCACTCTGAGCTTGGGGTCTCTCTCTCTCTCTCTCTCTCTCTCTCTCTCTCTCGTGACCTCGTCGGCGATGTATATTGCACCCTCATCTTCCTCTCCCTCTGTGCCTGATATGCCGTTAGACAATTGCATGTGACAAAAAACAGATGATAAATTCACAACACTGTAATAAGAGAACATTTCTAATCAATTTCCGTACAATTCTTATGGCTTCATTCATTCTACGACGCAGAAAACTTTTATGAAGGTTGAATCCCACCGCGAAAGCATACAAACTTACATTACTGATCAATATTGCAATCAAAGGAACAGCACGATTGTTCAGCGCGCATCCGTGGTACTGTGAGTCCACTAATCGCTGCAGCGCGCAAAAGAGGATGTTTGTCACGTATAAGTGATCTTTAGTTACTATCACGGATTGAGCACGAAAAGTATTATTATTATTATTATTATTATTCCCTGATGAATGTCTGCTGTTTGAATCAGGGCAACACCCACCGAAGCAATACATCAGCATCTGCACGATATTCATACATCTCCCTCTAATAACCAGTTTTTGGAGTTCTCTCGGTCAATTTTGGAACAGTTTATTTCAATGTTTCATTGAGCTTCTGCCGGTACAGAATTTTTCCTGCATTTCTATGGGGCAATTCCACGTATCAAACACACCTGTAACGAACTATATTACCTTCATCGCGTACGTTCGTATACCCTGACAGTAGTAGGCACGCAATCCACAAACCAGAGCATTTACCCGAATTCTAAACCCCCCGCAAGTAGTACAGCACGGGCCAATAAGCATCAGACCTCACCTAGAACAATATAAATTCTTTATCACAATTAGTTATTATGTCAGTGCAAAGACAGATTAATTTGCATTTCACCTGCAAGGAAAGTACAGCTGGAACGATGCGAATTATAGGCCAATACATAAACATTCTGTCTGGACGACAAGTTGAAGGTACCTTTGACTATATGGTTTTCAGCAAACAGCTGTCAGTCACTAAACTGATGAAAAATGAATCATTTCATTGGGTTTTTGCCGTTCCTGCTTCGTATAGTCATTTCATGTTCAGAAGCCTGCAGTTCATTTACGACAGTCGGTGTTGATCGATTGTTACATTGCAACATATTTTTTAAAATTAAAAAAGGATTATAACATGTTTTTAGTGAAAATGCCTTGACGTCACTAAATATTATGAAAAAGTTAACTGGTTACCACTGATAATCGGTCATCATCGTAACTCCATGCAATTTTTTGCAGTTTGTATTTTGTGACTGATGTGAGTTGTACACACCAATGACTGTGACACACTTTTGTTGTAACACACCGGGTGGAGTTTCGATAACGACTGCCTTAGCATTCAAAACCGATCAAATGTATCAGAGTTTGTTTAACTACATATTTCAATAACAATGCCAAGATTCATTGACGACGGGATGTGAAGAAATTGAGTTAATTGTTATTTGTGTTTACTCTGGTGTTTTCGCGTCGTGTTATAGCAATTATTTTTGTATTTATTTCCAGCTTTTATCATTAAAATGCTTTTGGCAATTAAAAGCTAGGCAGGCTGTTCGAAACCGGTAACGACAACATATAATGAAACAATTTATGTATTTAGTCGATGGTAACTATTTCACGTTATATATCTACTACATTACAACCTCTGCCACAGATATTGAAAACTCAGTATCTGAACACAGTCTGTAAATTAGTTTGAGTAATACCTTGCATCCCATGTAATGTAATATGAAGATACTTACCTGTGTTACAACGTATGAGCCCTTCCAGCTGAAGAGCGGCTTGTGGAACATTGAAAACTGCAGCCGAAGTTTCCCCATGTCATCCGCAACGCGAAAGCTGTCAGCCAAAGTTGTGACCCAGTTCACGACGTCTTCATTGGCGTACGTGATTAATCCTTGGCCAAACTGATGCTTGCCGTCCAGGACGAAGTTCAAGATTCCTCGAACGGAGTTCTCCGTCAACAGAGTCTCTTCGTCGAGATGCACAACCCAGTCGTTGTCGGCGAGTATGTTCACTCCGTCCTCGAGGCAGTACTGTAGTGCGCGGGCCTTGAACAGGGCGCCGCTCTTCGGACGGTAGGTCGCGGGCACCACTACTTCGCGCACCCGCCTGTGGTTTGCTAGCCCGACCACTTTGTCGGTCACCACTTCTATGAGGAAATTTTCGAGACCGGCCTCCGTGCAGCATGTCATATTGCGAGCCACATTGTTGCGGACGAGTTGCGGATAGTCACCTCGTGTAACGACTCGTATGCAGATGAACGGCGCCAGCAGTGGCGAACCCTTCAGCGGCACTTTGTCGGGGAATGCATTGTACAGGGTGAGACCGGCGAAGTTGAATAGCACCTGTGGCAGTGGCAAGAAAGTTAGCAGGCGTATGAGGTATAGTGAGAATGCCCCAAAGTACCCGTAGCGTTCCCAGGGATCAAAATCTTGTTGCTTGTCACTTCCTAATCTTATACCACCAGTGCAAATTTCGAAGACAGCTATTACTGTAAGCAGTAGGCAGCAATGCAGGATGTGTTTAGTTCTGCTGCTAAGCATGACTGTTTAGTTCCTGTTGATTCTGATATCTGTAATGAGAAAACATTAAGAATGTGTTAAAATAATTAGCGAAACGTTTAACCACGAAAAAAATTCAAATGAACAAGTGGTATAAAGTGGTTTAGTATTCTACTCTATACACAATACCCTCCACAACAAATTAAAAACTGCGACGTTAACAACAATGTCGGGCAACGCTGTTGTTCTCACCATGTTTATGGCACTACTATTAAATTTACGATGTAAAAAATTACTCACTCAAGTGTACCAGTCTTTCGAACTTTTGGGTCCTACAAAAGTTTCAAACGCTTGCTCTCGAATGCAAGACTACACTATATAAACATATAAAAACTAAGAACGTTAGCGCAATGAACACTGCCTCTCGCTTCCCGACGTCTAACAAAATGTCTTTTGGTACAGGGAGAAGCTCGCAGCATCCGAGAGCTACATTTCTCTGCCGTCACGTTTCTCGTTAGTCAGTTCTGTTCCCGATAGCATAATGGATTCATAAATACTCCATTGCATTATGCATTTACAATACATGTGTGTAACTAATGTCCTACACCAACGCCTGTAAAGTAGTTGCTTCTTAGAGGGAACATTTTCTCCGCGATCATAATTTTCACATTATTTATATAGTCATCAGCCGCTCTAATAGTGCCTTGTGTAAACTTGCCACAACAGTACATAATCGATCAGCATACTATGTTTACAAATATTTGAATAGAATCAACAGTAGTAACCCACCGGCACTACGAATGTATGCTACAAAAAACTTGGCGACTGAACTCCAGCACCTGAGTAATGGATGGCTTAGCACACTGGATTCTGTTTCTCACCTGAGACAAATGATACACTGGGTAGGCACAAACTTCCACACAAACACTGTACATGCACACACTCACTACACCTCACACTACTGTCTACTCTTATAACCCCACTGCAACCGCCCACCCGGCAAGTGCACCTGCACTCGCCGTTTCGATTTTCTGACGCTTTCAGTTGCCTTGCCTTCAACACTCCAGTAGTGGGGAATGCACAGCCTTCTGTATGAGTCGTGTCGCTCACTGATAAGTTTTCGAAACGAAACTACAGATACATCTTGTTTTCCTTTCACATAATCAGTTAAAATGAGGAAAGAATTTCACATTCCGGTTTATCCAATAAATTTAACCATATTTTAGGAAATAGTCATTTATTACATAAAACTAAAGATAAGGATGTGAAATATTATTTATATACTTTTCCGAAATAAATCTTTCAGAAATTCTCATGTACATAGATTAATTAAATATATGGGTGGGAGAACAAAACGATAAACGCATACTGCATTTTTAAAGCCAATCAAAGAATGTTTGTAAATGACTTTGAACAACAGAAAAACTAACTCTGGCGTCGTGACAACATTGAGCATTGCATTGATATCTATGACTAACGAGGATTAGACAATCGGCTGTTAATGTGGAGGTGTTTGGTGTCAATAGGTTCCCAAAATCTGTTAGAATAAGTGAATTGAAAGTTAATATGTTTCCTCGTCTGATCCAACGTCATGCTTTTGTCAGGGATATTATCTATGGAATATGAATTAAGCAACTAGTGAACAATGCGAACCAAATGTATATTATTTGAAGTGTTACAGACGATAGATGTAAAAATTATCTAAATGAATTGTGCTGTCATATGTTACGTCTGGAATGTTTTTATTTGTTTCAGTTGTAGATGCCTGTCATATGTTTTTTGAATTAATACCGGTATGTCGTTTTTATTTTTGTGCTTAACCGCACCTGTGCGGTGGTGGCTATGTAGTTTTGGGGAGGGGTTCATGTTTTTGCACAGCGCCCCTATATATGTATTATTATTGTTATTATTTTGCTCACGTTTAGGCCCTACCGAACTACGTGATGTATAAGCAGTTTTTTTGTGTGTGTCCATAGTACTACCATTCATCAAGAATAGGCTCATTTATGCTCTTCAGAACAACCTGTTCTTCGGTTTTTCTGCCAGGCCAGTTGTCAAATTGGTATGTGTGGCGTATCAGGTCGTGTTGTTCGTGCTTCCTTGAGGTTTTGTTTAGCTGGACTGAATCATTTTTAGGTTTACCTTGGTTTTATTAGATTTCAACTCTTAACGACTCTTGATTTCCTATTTATTACGATGTTTGTTTCGTTTGCAAAGAAAACAAACGTGACTTCTGGTACTGTTGCTGGTGAAAGGTCATTGATATCTATATTAATGCAAAGAAAGGGACCTTTAAGATGGAACGGTGTGGGATGCGATATGTAATTAGTTCCATTTGGATGATGCCTGAAAGCTTAATACATGTCCTTTCTAATGACACCTTTTGTTTCTGTCAGAGATATAGGACTTGAACCATTTTGCAGCTTTTCCTGTTCCATAAAAATATTCTGATTTACTCAGAAGGATTCAGTGATTTACAAATGCCTTTGACAGATAACAAAATATAACACTAGCCTGTAATTTAACGACTAATAACAGTACATTCTCACTTCATGAGCCGGCCGGTTCTAGGCGCTTCAGTCTGTAAGCGCGTGACCGCTACGGTCACAGGTTCAAATCCTGCCTCAGGCATGGATGTGTGTGATGTCCTTAGGTTAGTTAGGTTTAAGTAGTTCTAAGTTCTAGGGGACTGATGACCTCAGCTGTTAAGTCCCATAGTGCTCAGAGCCATTTGAGCCATCACTTTGTGTAGATAGCCTTCTCAATAACAGAACATTTTAGAAATCCAAATTGTGACATTGACACTATGTTGTCAGATGGTTTTCTAAAATTTTAGAGAATGCTGGCAAAAGTGAAATTTGATGGAAAGTTCACAGCATTTTTTTAAATCTCCTTTCTTAATCGAAGGCCTAGCTTCAGCGTATTTCAACCATTAACTCAAAAGCACACTATTTAATTAATTTTGTTGATATTTTATCATAACCACTAGAACTTTTTTGTATTTTAAAGTTTGTGTGGTGGACATTACTTCTACTGGTGTAGTGAGTACCATATTCTTGTTCGTGAAGTTGTTTATGATGACTCTGAGGCAGTCCATTTCGGCATCTACTGAACCTGACAACCCCACTTTTTCAGTAACGGTTATGAAATCCTTGTTAAAAAATTATGCAACAGTGCACATGTCTGCTACCAATGTATCATTTACTCTTAATGCTATCTGCCCCTCTTAATGTCCAATTCAATCAGGAAGGTCTCAGAATAGATTGGAATCTAACATTTGATTTTTGAGTGGTGTTCTAGAATTTGGTATTTACACCAGGTCAGATTCAAGGAAGAGATCGAAGCAATTGAGAGGTGGGCTGCTACGTTTTTTACCTGTACGTTTGATCAACATGGATGTGTTCCAAAAATGATTTTTGAATTCAAATGGGAATTTTAAAGGGAAGACAATGCTCTTTCCACAAGGCACTATTGTGCAAATTTAGAGAACTGGTAGACTGCAGAATGATTCTACTGTTGTCAACATACATTTCGCATAAGGATCATGAAATTAAGATGCAAGAAATCAAGGCTTGACAGAGGCTTTTAGACAGTCTTTTTTTCTTTTGGTCTATATGTAAGTGGAACAGGAAAGGAAATGACTAGTGATGGTACAAGTGTGCCCTCTGCCATGCACCTTATGATGGTTTGTGGAGTATGTATGTAGATGTAGAACTGCCATTAACTATATCACAAATTCTTTGAAGTGAACACTGTTGAAGAAATTGTAAACTATATGAAGTTCCCCTTGTTTGCAAATCAAGTAAGTGCACACAATTATTGGTTCACACTCTAGACACTTTGAACACTTTCCAAGTTCCACGGAAATACGGAAGCGTCCGATCCCGCCCGTCTGCTTTGACCCATGACATCACAAATATGGCGGAAACAAAAACAAACACACACACTTTCCACAAGAAGCCTAATGACACTAACGGGACAAGTGCGGGAAATGGGGTGTTTTGGGTGGGGGGGCAAACTAAATATAAACAAATTTAGACGCCTTGCGTAGCTACAACGTGTAAGTGAAGACAGCCGTGCATGAATGCATGAATACCCACCCACCTCCCCAGGGGTCCGTAACCCCTGCAACCCATAGAAGATAAAGATACTTCAGTAGCTGATTAGTGTTTTTTGTCTTTTTTTAAAAAAAAATCTCGCGGGATAGAACGAACAGATCAGAAAGATAAATACAATAAACTAAAACAGAAATTGGAGGAAACAGATAATTAAAATAAGTAATAAGTGTTTTTAAATTTAAAAAAAATCTCACAAGATAGAACGAACAGATCAGAAAAGTAAATAAAATAAGATAAAACAGAACTGGAGACAGCCACACTCAAACCAAACTCCGCGCCGTCATGACGTCACACACAAAAACATCCTTACGTCACGGGTCAAAGCCGACGCGTGGGATCGGACGCTTCTGTCGACCCAGTTCCACCATGGCATTTTACAGTTAAACATCGGCAGTCAACAAATGAGTGGTGAGTAATTTATATGTGGAAACTAGAAGGATCCAAATAATCATATCCATCCTTGCCCGTTTGCTACTCACCACTGAATCAACATCCTGTACTTTCCAATATCAAGAGTGCTGCTACTCAAACAGAAATTAGGGCTTAGTGTTATTTGATGTTTTTGTTGTACCACATACTTGAAAATATAGTGACTCTTGGGGATGGGATTTGGGAGGGGTGGGGGAGATGCACTTTGCATGCTACATACTATACAATTGTTATGTAAGGATAATATAATTGAATAGATTAGAAATCCACTTACCAAGTGGCAGCAGGATAACACAATTGTAAAGATACATTATTTAGATTTGCAATCTTCCGGAGCCAGTGGCTACTCCTTTTGACAGAAGGGGAAGGAAGAGGGGTGGACAAAAAGGACTGGGACAGCAGTCTGTCTTTCCTTTTCATCCTGTCCAGTAAGTCTCCACTGACCCAGGTTTCTGAGTGACTTTTTTGAATTCCTCCATTTCGTAAATCTCACCAGTCCTTTCCCTTCTCCCTCCCCCTTCAACCCATCGGCCAGGAGAAGGAGCCACTGGCTCCGAAAACTTGCAAATCTAAATACCCTACCTATATATGTGTATTCTACTACTGCCACTGGGGAGTACGTTTTTTATCTATTCAATTACATTATTTATTCAAAAATGTATTATTTTCATCGATGAATTGTTATGTAGAAGCATCACAACTGGTATTTTCAGATTAGGTTACTCACATTGTGAAGGCAAATTGCTCCAACTTTGTTTCATATCCCAAATTCTTTTACGATTCTGGTGAGAAAACAGTGTTCAATAAACCCCTGCTGTGTAAATGATTGTCACAAATCCCTTTTCCATCTTGATCACCTGCAAACTTTTTTTTCTTCCAAGGGAGAGTCACACGTGGGTACACCCAAATTGTTTATTTGCTCATGTACAAATAATTTCAAGAATCACTAATAACATGACTGTCATTATTTCTTCAGCAAGAATGAATTATCATTAGCAATGAACAAATCCAACATTTTGTGCTGAAGTAGATGATGATCTAAAGTGCAAAATCGGAGACTAGTTTACTAGTTAGATTCCACAAACTGTATAGAAGCGATATCCTTATAGCACTCAAATTTAAGAACTTTGGCTTGCGTAATTGCTTTCTGGTCATATTTTGACGCTACCTGCTAGCCTGACGTATATTATTGGGACAGATGTTTTCATTTTCTTTCTCTTCTAATTTCTTCTTCCTCACTTCCTTTCTGGATCACAAGGAGCAAAATTATGACATTAGGTAAAGGAATGGCAATATAGAACCTGGGCTGGGCAGCAGCTCAGAGCTGACAGCATCTTCCACAGCTTATGCCAAATGTCTGCTGATGCTGACTCAGTGGCGGACAACTGTCATAGCCACATTGCTCAGGGCAGCATGGCATTACTGTTTTCAGTCATAGTGGTGGGTTTGCTAACACCAAACATCGAGGCCGGCCGTGGTGGTCTCGCGGTTCTAGGCGCGCAGCCCGGAACCGCGCGACTGCTATGGTCGCAGGTTCGAATCCTGCCTCGGGCATGGACATGTGTGATGTCCTTAGGTTAGTCACGTTTAAGTTGTTCTAAGTTCTAGGGGACATGACCACAGCAGTTGAGTCCCATAGTGCTCAGAGCCATTTGATTGAACCAAACATCAACATGTGGGTGGTGGTTGATGGAACAACCAACATTTGCCCAGCAGGCGTTGGGATGGATGAATGGTCTGGTCAAAAGTCTTGACCTATGATGCCCTGGTGGCTGGATGGGCTGGTTGGTGACAATTTGTTTTGCTGGTGGTGGTGGTAATGCCACATAGTGGTGGTTACTGCAATGCTGATTAAATATCCTGTGTGATGGAATGCTGCAGTGCCATTGCAGTATAGCCCATCAGTGTTCTGGTGATGTCAGCTGTGAGGAAACTCCAGAAAGGAGTGAGACATTTGTTAGTGTGCCAAAGGCAACCTCACTGTGAAATGAGAGACAAGGATGATCATTCACACTTCCTATTGCATTTTGATTGTCCTCAGAAACAAACTATCCTGTTTGTGAATCAGAATTTGAATGCTACAGACCATATCCACATAACAAATTACTGAATTGTAGGACAGTACTTTTGAAGTATTAGTATTTTAGATGATAGTTAAAATGATGATCAACAACTACTTAAATATAAACGTGTGTATAAGATCAGTAATCTCATTCAAACCTAGAAACATCTATTTTAACCAAATTCTTCACCAATGAGATGTTGACTTTACATTAGCACATAGTTTTTCTACTGATAAATGCCACCCGCTTCAAAACACAAACCATTCCCTTCAGGTACATCTGTCTCATCAGCCTCCCACAGAAAAACTTCCAACGTCCTCTATGCAATAGTATTGGAAGCCTACTGGCCCTTATGGATCGCAATTCAGCTTCAAAAAAGATGACACTGCTAGAAACTATTGTTCCCACTCTACTTCTCATAGGTCACCACAAAAACTCTTAAATTTATCCTGCTGTAGATTGTTTTAAATTTCATTTTCAGTTTTTCTAGTTACCATTGTTGACATAACAACACTAAAAATTTCTGACTGGCCAATGCAGCAGGTCTCACCAGGGTACTTAGCACTTTAACCCTTACAGCCAACAAATTCACAAACTTTTGCCAATGTAGGAAACATCTCAAAACTGGATGGACCTCAGAAGTGTTTCCTCCGGCTGTGGTCTCGCTCACAAGAAATTACCTGTCGGTTTCGTAACATTCTCATCTGTCACACTCAGTTTCCAAAAATCATCCCACAATTTAATATCTAGACCAGAAGACAACTTCCTACACAACCTCTTCTCACTTAAATTTCAACAGGTAGCTAAAATGGGTAAGTGATAATTAAAATTTTGAATTGATTCATTTGTGAGTCTACAGAAACTGTTATTTTCTCTACATCGACTGCAGTAGTGATTCCCTTGTTGTTCAATAAATACTGGTATGCTCTTTAAGTGGTTTCCATTTTTATGCAGTGGTGATCCCTGCAGTTAATGATGGCATTATCGTGTTTGACAATTGTTATGAATACCATGCAGCATCTATAATTTGTTTCTGCAGCTGTTCTATGTTTTGCCAAATTAAGTGCGTCGTATTTTGTATGACACACTTAGCTGTAACGTACTTGATGGAACTGATAACTGCTGTAACAGAACTGCTCATCAGTAACTGAATTCCATCGAGGAATAACTGGATTGTATCTTTGTAGCACTGTTAACATTGGAGTGTACGCTAATAACTGGTTTTAGTTTATGTACTTATAATATACAGCGAGAAAGTGAACGACTTATGTAAATCAAAGAATATATATCAAAGTCAGTAAACAAAAATGAAATCGAAGAATAAACAGGATTCAGTGATATACATTGCAACTCACCCTAGTGACATAGCATCTTTACCACTCTTCATCACTTCTCACAAGTTCTTATGATACTTCCTATTGAAAGGTACGTAGCAGCCAGATCAGTGACGATTGGTGGATGGGTAGGTGATTCTGCCAAACCTGTTCTAGATTCATCAGGAGTTTCGCCCAACATGTGCCGTGGCTTGTTTGGTTTGCAGGCACCAGCATAAGAGGTGCATAAAGCAGTTTAAGGTAACCAATAGAAACCACAATTGAGGTACAATTACCATCGACTTTAAATGTCTTCTGGTCTTGCCTAAGAATTGTCATATAGAGGCTGCAGAGGTTTGTGCAGTGTCAGGCCTAATGAAAACCTGCTAGAGGCTGCAGAGTTTTGTGCACAGTGTCAGGCCTAATGAAAAACTGGTTTCACATCCAAAGGATGGAAATGAAGGTGTGGTGATTATGTTGCTCGATCGGTGTAACTGGATGTAGTTGGCGACTATACAAATGTGAGATTTGAACAAACTGTGATGCCTCAATAACGTCATTAAGCATATAGCCAAAGAATTTGTTGGGAAGTTGAATTGGCTGATTGTTGACTAGTTCCGCCGATGAAGCATTAAGACTTTGATGGTAGCATAGAAACATAGTAGAACAATTGGCAGGGTGTCCAACATTGTGATTCATTTATTTTTATTTACACGCCAAGTTCTGTAGGACCAAATTGAGGAGCAAATCTCAAAGGTCATGGAGCATGTCAGTACATGGAATTACAACATAAAAGTAACAACAGATAAAAATAAAATGTTCATGAACCCGAAAAAAGTCAAGCTATAAGTTTAAGTAAATGCAATTAACAATACTACAAGTATCAGCTTAATTTTTTCAAGGAATTCCTCGACAGAATAGGAGTGACTCATGAGGAAACTCTTCAGCTTCAATTTGAAAGCACATGGATTACTGCTAAGATTTTTGAATTCTTGTGGTAGCTTATTGAAAGTGGATGCAGCAGTATACTGCACACCTTTCTGCACAAGAGTTAAGGAAGTCCAATCCAAATGCAGGTTTGATTTCTGCTGGGTATTAACTGAATGAAAGCAGCTTATTCTTGGGAGTATTGTTAACAAGAAATGACAGTAAGGAATATATACATGTATATTGAGAGGCCAAAGTCAGAATCCCCAGACTCGTGAACAGGTGTCGACAAGAGGTTTGTGAACTTACACCAACTGTTTCTGAGCCAAAAAATCCTTTTAGAATGGGAAGAGTTATCCCAAAATATAATACCAATATGACATAAGCGAATGAAAATAAGCAAAATAGACTAATTTTCGTATTGAACGATCACTTACTTCAGATACTGTTCGAATAGTAAAAATGGCGGCATTAAGTCTTTGAAGAAGATCCTGAATGTGGGCTTTCCGTGACAGTTTGCTGTACATATGAACACTAGAAATTTGAACTGTTAAGTTTCACTAATCATATGCCCATTCTGTGAAATTAAAACATCAGGTTTTGTTGAATTGTTTGTTAGAAACTGTAAAAACTAAGTCTTACTGTGATTTAGTGCTAGTTTATTTGTTACAAACCGTGAACTTATGTGATGAGCTGCACAATTTGAAACCGTGCCAATGTTGTGCACAATATCATTTACTACCAAGCTAGTGTCATCAGCAAACAGAAATATTTTAGAGCTACCTATAATACGAGAGGGCATATCATTAATATAAATAAGGAACAGGAGTGGCCCCAACACTGATCCCTGGGGCACTCCTCATTTGACCGTACCCCACTCTGTTGCTAAAGTAAGAGGTGAAACAACTGTGAGCTACTCCCCGTATTATGTAAAGGTCCAATTTCTGGAGCAATGTTTTGTGGTCAACACAGTCAAATGCTGTAGTTAAATCAAAAAATGTGCCTAGTGTTTGAAACCTTTTGCTTAACCCATACAGTACCTCACAGAGAAAAGAGAATATAGCATTTTCCATTGTTAAATGACTTCAAAGCGGAGCTGTACATTTGATAGCAAATCATGTGATATAAAATGATCAATTATCCTTACATTCACAAACCTTAGGAAACCCTGATGGCATAGAAATCTATCTAAAATTGTCTACATTATCCCTTTCTCCGTATTTATAAAGCAGCTTTACTACTGAGTACTTTCAGGAAACTGATCATTCCTAAAGGAAAAATTACAAATACAGGGCTAACATGTGCAGCACAGTACTTTAATATTCTGCTAGGCACTGCATCATAACCACGAGAGTCCTTAGTCTTCAGTGAGTTAATTATTGGCTCAGTCTCCTCCTTGTCTGTATCACAGAGGAGTATTTCAGACATCAATCTTGGAAAGGAATTTTCCAAGAGAGTTATGTGATTCCCTGTAGAAACTAAATTTTAATTTAATTCACCAGCAGTGCTCAGAAAGTGATTGTTAAATACTGTACATATTTCACATTTATCAGTAACAGAAACATTTTTACTATGAACTGACTTTATATCGTCAACCTTGTGCCGCTGGCCAGACACTTCCTTTACAACTGACCATATGGTTTTAATTTTATCCTGTGAATTAGCTATTCTATTTGCATACCATGTACTCTTTGTGTTCCTGATAACATTTTTAAGCACCTTACAGTACTGTTTGTAATGGGCTACTGTAGCTTGATTGTGACTACTTCTAACATTCATGGCAGTGTAGAGATTTGGCAGTGCAATGCTCACCTCAGCCCTGCTGGATGATAAGCTACAGTTCGAATACCCTTCATGCCTAACAAAAACTGAGGAATTTGAGTAGACATGACTCAAAGTGGCTGTGTTGGTTGGTGGTGATATGGAGAGGCTCTCATAAATGAGTGAACCATCCACAAAAAATGTGGTTGCAATGGCTTCATCAGTGATATTGACCACAGGAAAAATTTCAGGCCAATGGATTAAGCAGTCAATGGCGGTTAGCCTAGTGTCTTCAGATAGTGATAACACTCAATGTCCATGTGAACATGTTCATATCATTGATTGAGAGGAACAGCTGTGCAGTGACGTGGCTGGTGATTTTATTACATTGACAGACCATATACTGGTGCACAAAAAGCTTTCCAGTTTCTGTCCATATTCAGCCTCACAAAAACTTGCTTAACCAGTGCTGTTGTACTCTGGTTGCTGTGATGGGACAAATGTTGCAGGGACAAGCTTGCCTATTGAAGAAATTTCTTTTCCACAAACAGGCATACATTTGATGCAAAAACATCACAATGCAATATTACATTCAAATGAGGTATCTGGATGTGATGAAGCTTTAAATCAGATAGGCATACAAGTCAGTCTTGTAGCTTGCTCTTATATTATTGTGCCAAAGTGAGTGCTTTGTAGTCAGCTTCAGCTGTAATTGCATTTACACAGCAAAGGACATGTGCTGGTGTATTCAGTTCTCCAGCAACATAGACAATATGTGTTGTGAATTGTGCTGTATAATCTGCTTTGTCTAGCCTCTTACAAAAAGTATAGATTAGCTTGTGATGATATGTTGTCCAGCTCTGTTGTGACACAGAGTTTGTGGCTGAAGATCACTGAGGGCTGTCAATGTTGGTCTGTCTGTTGTTCGAAGTGCAGCACCTAATGCAGTTGCAATTGCATCAACCATCAAAGCAAGAGAACAGGGTGGGCTAAAAATGTGGTCTCAGTGATAGCAGTCTTAACACCAGTATCTGCTTCACTTGCACTCTGTAATTTGTTACTTGGTTTAAGCGAACCTTGTAAGAAGTCATTTGGTAGAGTGACCAGAAGAGCATGATAGACAAAGTGGCAATAACATTAGTAAGGCTGAAAAATCTTCGCAACTCATGGACTGTTACAGGCTGTGGGAAGTTGTTTATGGCTTCTACTTTCCTCTGTGGTACATGAATTCCTTAGGCCTTCCCAGGAACTGAACTCCTGGTGCTCCAAACATACACTTCGATGGGTCGATGACTAAACCATGAGAACTCTACCTCGGAGGCCAGAGCCAGTGGTCATGTGTGTGAATGAAAGCTTTGCTACTTAACACCTCCTCTATATAGTGATTATATGCTGCTTCTGTTCACTGTCTATTTTAATCACAACTTTAAGATATGTAGGGAAACAATTTTATCTTCTTTTACTGGATGTCCCTATGTTGTTGGTGTGGATTCCTGTTAGCTCACAAAAATGTGCAGATGTCAGTGTGATCATTGAATTAAGGCCATTCACATGTGCCTCCTTTTGCATTTCATACTCAATTAATCTAAGATGGCAATGTTGTAACAAAATATCTGTAGCAATTTGTAGTGTGGCTAACCTCACAGAGAAAGCTCTATCAGTGTTAATCTGGGTAGGGGACGTATTTGGTGAATACGTGTGCTATTCAATAACATTTATTGAGTGAATGCAAGTGCTATTCAGTGAACGCGCCCAAGTGCTCAGTAAAGTTGAGGATTGGTGTTTTTTCTATGTAGTGATTAGATGAGTCTAATTTTGAAGGAAAACATTGTCATTTGAGAAAAAATGCATGTTGGTTGCTTACAGTCAACCTTAAAAGTTTTGTCATGTTAACGTGCATCACCATACTGTAAGATGAGCACATGCAAAATCATTCAAAGCTTCAATACTTTGAATAAAATAACTTTATGATTGACAGATTGGCAGTGGTGGAGGGCATAGTTGCCTGCATGCAGCTAGTCAAACTTGACAAGGCTCTGCGTTTTCTACAAAACAGTAACACTGTGAGCACATGGCACTCGAGAAAGGACTAAGATTGGCTGGCAGCTGGCCCCCACCTCTCGGCCCACTATAACATCCAATTTCCAAGCTAGTTTAATCAAAATGTAACAGTGAATGCTAAATGTGAACGCACTTGAAATAAATACTGTGGTTTGTGAGAGCCATAAAGCTTTTCAATTTGTCCAGTGTCCAGTAAAGATGATTTTCCGATTTTAGTTCTTTTTTCCTGATGCATGAGGCACACCATATGCCGTAGTAGTTTATGGTCCTGAGAAGGATTGCATTGTTGGTTAGTACCTTGTATTTGGTGGTCAGTTAGTGTGTGTACACTGCTACATCTGTTCGTAGATTCCAGTCTCTGAACTTGTAATTGCCTATGCTTGTAACCTGTTGTAAGGATTCAATGATAGTTCTCCATCAAGCACTGATAAATTTTTCCCTGCTCTTGCTTGAATGATCACTATCCACTGTTGACATATACACACTGATTATCAAGTGGCTGAATTTGTAGGTTTAGTAAATACTTGTAAGTCACGATTTCAGTGTTGTCATTTGTAAAATACTTAAAATACATGAGATTTTTAAAGATCATATTTTTTAATTACATATTAGGCTTATTTTCTCATTACATGCAAGAAATACCATTATTTCACCTGTCATCCCAGAATATTGCTCCCTAGTAACCAGAAAGAGAGTTAAATAGAGGGCATAAAAAAATATTGACACTACTTAAGGGGCTCTTGCTAATTTGGTAATATTGTCAAACATCAATATGTTGGCTGTCTGTGGGGGTGTATTGACTTATCTTCAGTACTAGAAATATTGACGAATAGTATTGTCAATACATACTGAATGTGTGAGATCAAGTTCTGACAGTATGATAATGTTCTCCATTCAAATGTTGACAGAGCTTCATGAACCATCCACACAGTGTTAGTGTGCACTGTTTGTTTTCAATTTGACTTTGTGCATATCATCCCCTCTCATTCTGTTTTTCAAGTACCAATAGTAATTTAATGCAGAACAATTGTAATAGACCTATGTGAGAGTAATCACTATATATACCACTTTACGGTGGTCATTGGAGTATTCTCTATGACATTCTTAACTTTATTAATTTGAAAATATATTATATGTTAGTGAATTAAATAGCAGTTTGGAAAACAACTTCCACTTTGAAAAATACATCATCTATCTAGAATAACTAGTAAGAGGTCTGTGAAATACATGTCATTTTCACCAAATTATCACAAAATGTAAACAAATTTTTTATGTTGATTGCTTGAACCTATCCTTGCCAACAGATTTAATTGTTTCACAGGTTTCCATAGTTTTAGTAATTATGTTTGCTGATATTACAGAAAAACTTTGAGCCCTTAAAAATAACATGTGTCATCAGGAATCTTAAAGTTACTCCTAATCTCTTGTGTGTAACTGCCTCTCACATTAATGTATTTTGCTTCTCTGTTTTATCTCATATCAACATTAATAACTTGTCGTACGATGCAGGACACATCAGAAAATAGTTCATAAAATCTTTCAGGTCTGTGGTTCTGATTCGTTTTTAAATTAACACATGACCAGTTGCTTCTTTTTTTACAACCATTATTTCCTCTTTTTATTGTTTTCTGTTGTTTGCAAGCTAAAGCTAATGTAATTGCACAAATTCTTTCTTTTGGGTTTTTAACATCTCAGCCTTACAAAACTGCACTGTCAGCTAACAATTTTTATCAATATTATTGATGGTGTGAGGCCACTTCAGTATATTGAAGATTTAAGAAACTAGTATTCTCAATAAACATTGAACATCTGTGGGACTCTATAGTATGTTATGCAAGAGAACAAACTAGTCATCTTTCCCTTTCTGGAAACGGTTAGCTTGGGCCCTGTAGGGCAGAAGTATGGATAGTACTTGTATCCTAATTCATTATGCACCTCATTACACATCAGTGTGAGGTGGATGCATGGACTGCAACTGCAGAACACGTGGTATGTTGTAAGACAGTAAACTGAGATTTTCTAAAGGAAGCCAGTGTTTGGAAATTCATTATTTGGTTGTTGTTGGGTGTCCAAATTTGAGAATGGTTTGGATACAGTTGTGGGTGTACCATCCACATTTCATTAAGAAACCCAACAAGAGCATCATACTGTACTGTAAATTATTAAATGGATTCGAAGGTATGACCAACTTGATTGCAGAGTGTATATTGATGGTGTAGAGACTGATGCACACATTGAAATAAATGCGACTATGTACTTGGCATGGATTTACGTGTTAAGGTTCTCCTCTGATGTTACAGGCACAGCATCCTCCATGGTTTTCTTAGTACCTAACAGAAAATAGTTGAGAAGTGTGAAATATTATGACCATGTTGTCCATAGAACAAGTCCGCCACTACAGTTGACAAATTTGGGTTCACAGAATTCAGGTGGTGGCACATATTTGTATCACGGTGACTAGAGCTCCACTGTGTTGCAACCATATTACCTGATAAATCTGCAATAGTAAGTGATCAAGTAGGGGAGGAACAATATCTCCAAGAAATGTGAGGCACATTTGTCTTGTACGTCTGATGACATTTAATATGGAGCAAAAGTCTGATCACAAATCATTCCAGCTCATACGTTTACATTTAAGTTGTGTTTGTTATTTCTAAACAACTTGCATGCACAGTTTCTTTTGTCTGTTCAATTGTGACTGTTGTACAAGTTCACAGTGCCTTCGTGGGTGAATGTACATTTGTTGGTAAACAGCTTCGAAGCCCTGTGGACTGGCAATAACATCAGAGTAGAGAAAGGCTGGAGGTCATTCAGGAACGGTCACAGTAAATGACACAGTACAAGCTGTACTCGTATTGTAATTTCCTACTACTATCTGGGCTTTCTACAGATGTTATGGTTGTAGCTTGTTTGCAGACAATGCTCTAAATGTTAGCATGACATGTTCCCAGCCCTTTCGCCTTGTGGCAAATTATGATGGATTCTTTTGTAACTGTTTGAACTAAGTGTGGGGAGCCAGCATTCATTTTTTTATTCTTAATTCTGTCAGAACAATTGACATAATATTGCTATGGCCCACGATACTTACTGTGAATTGCAATATCATCCAGTATATACAGGATAAATTAAATTTGTATGGTGTGACTGACTGGAGTTCCTCAAGAGGAATGTCCAATTACATGTTCGCAAGTTCCTTAACATACCCCAGTAATCCTACTGAGTGGGGGATTTACAGTTTAATGTGGACTCCAAACCACAAATTGTTCTTACCAAATGTTCACATCACTAAGAACGGAAGACTAAAATTGTGGTCTCTAAATGGAATTTGATCCTGTGACCTTAAGATAATTGTCAGATGTTTTTACCAGCCAGCCGGATTATCCTTTAAACTTCATTATTCATTTTACCTGCAATCCACGTGAATGTTAAATTTCAGTAGTGCTAAATTTTGTTTGATAGAGGGCTTTCAAAAAAGCTATTGTTTGTGTTCACAAGACATCCACAGCTGTTTTTTGTAGTCGAAGATAAAATCCGCTACAGTTGTAAACATAATCTAGGTCATTCTTCATTTTTTTAAAAAAATATATTGTATGTTTTTCAAAAACCTGATAGTTCAAAAGTTATTTGAATTTAAAATTCTCATGTTACAGACTTCCAATCTTAAATATCATTTCTGAAATTCAGTGTCATAGTTTTGTACCCCATTTTTTATGTCCATCAATGTATATTATTACGTAAAAAACCTGTTAGGTCATTAATTGTTTCAGTTAAAAAATACACTTTCGTGAAACTTTTGGGAGCCTCTGTGCACATTCAAACTGCACTTCCATAAAATAGTACCAATAATTTTGTCGTTTGTAAGTTATGCAGTTCCTGATTTTTTTTTAAAAAAAAAAATTTGCTTCAGTAACATATTGTACCTTTGACCCTTTTAATTGTTCTCTTTTTAAGTTAATAGCTAAAATATAATAGTCTTGAGGGGAAAAAAAACTTTATTCCATGATGTAATTTTCAGCTGAGCAAGAGTTTTCAATCTACACAGTTAGTGTGTCGGTGTATGGTAATTTAAATGTTAATTTCCATATCATTCAGAAGTGATTGAACAGTTACAGTGTATGATACAGGGGCTGGACTAAAATATGCTTATCCTTAAACATAAACACACATGCTAGCCAAGTCTGCAGGTGGTGCTGTTGTATTTGACCATGGACAGCACCTGTGCATGCCCTCAATGTGTTGCAAGTGGCACTCGTGGTCACGTCAGCGTTCTGTGTAGTTGGGAGCTAAGTGAATTTGAATGTGGGCAAAAGTCACTGTCAATCTGAATGTCACACTTGTGAGTCGTGTCAGCATCAAAACACAACGGGAGCTCCAGAAGTAGAGAATTGCTGCATGGTGAGCTAAAATTTCAAAATGACAAAAGTGATGCAGATACCTAAGAGTCTTCTTTCACACTGTTTCCAACTTCTGACTGAGTTTCTGCTGGCATAAGCTGTTCCAACCCTATAATGCAGACTGCCTTGCTGTTAAGAATGAAATATTGGAGGGGGTTTGGTGATGATTCAGGTAGCCATATTGCGGTATTCCATGGACCTTACAGTTACTATGCAATGTCACATTATTGCCATACATTACGTGATCATTTTGGCTGATCAGGTCCATCCACACACTACAATATTTGTTCCCCATTGGTGATGCAGTGTTCTCAGAAGGCAAGTCCCCTGTTCATACAGCTCGCACCATCCAATATGGTTTAGTGAGCACGAGTACGAATTGTCGCCTGTCCTCTGGCCATCACAGTCATCAGATCTCGATATTACTGAGTGTTTGTCATCACTTCGGAGAAATGTGTGCATGATCACTGCCCACCTCCATCATCATTACCTGTACTTACCACTATATTGTACAAAGAATGGCACCAGGTTCATTTGAAAAACCACACGGGGCCTGTATCTATCCATTCTGAGATGACTGGAAGCTATTTCGAATGGTAACAACTTCCCTACATCATATGCCAACAGCCTACCTGCACCATATTAGGCATGGTGTTTCTGTTATTTCCGTATTTTTCTTCACCCCCTGTACTACATGTTAGCATGGTGTAGTATACAGTGAATGTCATGTCATGTAAAACTGTTTTGTTGATTAATGCCACTTGTGAAATTATTGAGGTCTCTGCGTATGTGAAGTTTACTGGCCTATGCAAAGATATTGATGTCCTATAAATACACCAAGCAGATTCAGAAGGATGTAGGTTGCAGTAGGTACTGGGAGACGAAGAAGCTTGCACAGGATAGAGTAGCATGGAGAGCTGCATCAAACCAGTCTCAGGACTGAAGACCACCACCACAACAACAACAACAACAACAACAACAACAAAAATATTTTGCAAAGATTATCATTGTTCTAAATTGTGTGTTAATAAATGTAGAGCAAAATGAAAACTAAATTCTAGTGCCATTTACATTGTACACTAAAGAGCCAAAGAAATCGGTACACCTGCCTAATATCACGTTGTGTCTCTGCGAGCATGCAGTAGTGCTGCAACACGACGTGGCATGGATTTGACTAATGTCTGAAGTTGTGCTGGAGGGCAATGACACGGTGGTGAATCCTGGAGGGCTGTCCATATGTCTGTAAGAGTACAATGGGTTGGAGATCTCTTCTGAACAGCATGATGCAAGGCATCCCAGATATGCTCAACAATGTATATGTTTGAGGAGTCTGGTGGCCAACAGAAGTGTTTAAACACAGAAGAATGTTCCTGGAGCCACTTGGTAGCAATTATGGACATGTGGGATGTTCATTGTCAGGAATTACCCAAGTCCTTCAGAATGCACAATGGACATGAATGGATGCAGGTGATCAGACAGGATATTTACATATGTTACCTGTCCAGAGTCATATCTGGACATATCAGGGGTCCCGTATCACTCTAAATACATACACCCCACATCATTACAGAGCATCCACAGCTATTGGTCTAGTGGCTAGCATTGCTGCCTCTGGATCATGGGGTCACAGGTTCAATTCGCGGCCGGGTTGGGGACTTTCTCTACCCGGGGACTGAGTGTTCGTGTCGTCGTCGTCGTCCTCCTCCTCCTCCTCCTCATCATTATCTGTGACGATGGCTAGATTGGAATGTGTAAAAAATTAGACTGTGAAAAAAAAAATTGGGGCTTTGTAGGGTGCTGATGACCACACAGTTGAGCGCCTCACAAACCAATCATCATCATCATCACTATTACAGAGCTTCCTCCAGCTTGTTCAGTCTCCTGCTGACATGCAGGGTCGTGGATTCATGAGGCTGTCTCAATGCCCATACATCTACATCTACATCCATACTCCACAAGCCACCTGACGGTGTGTACATGTCCATCCACTTGATAGAAATTGAAACAAGGCTCGTCCGACCAGGCAACGTTTCCAGTCATCAACTGTCCAATGTCAGTGTTGGGGCCCATGCGAGGCCTAAAGCTTTGTGCTGTGAAGTCA
This sequence comes from Schistocerca nitens, assembly GCF_023898315.1. Taxonomy (NCBI): domain Eukaryota; kingdom Metazoa; phylum Arthropoda; class Insecta; order Orthoptera; family Acrididae; genus Schistocerca; species Schistocerca nitens. The sequence continues at coordinate 532,628,780 of NC_064621.1, read as the reverse complement.
TCAAGGGTACACGAGTGAGCCTTTGGCTCCTGGCCCAGAACTGAAATCTGCAGCAATTTATGGAAGGGTTGCACTTCTGTCATGTTGAACAATCCTCTTCAGCCGTCATTGGTCCCGTTCTTGCAAGATCTTTTTCCAGCGATGTCAGAGATTTGATGTTTTACCGGATTCCTGATATTCATAGTACACTCGTGAAATGTTTGTACAGGAAATCCCCACTTCATCACTACTTAGAAGGTGCTGTGTCGTGTCGCTTGTGCGCTGACTACACCACCACATTCAAACTCACTTAAATCTTGATAACCTGGTGTTTTGTAATTGATCTAACAACTGCGCCAAACAGTTAATAGGCATTGCCGAACGCAGTGTCGTGTTCTGCCTGTTTACATATCTCTGTATTTGAAGATGAGACCAGTTTCTTTGGCGCTTTAGTGAATTACAACAGTGTACCACCATCAATAACTGCAAACAAGAGGTTAAAGCAGAAAGTCTGAGACTTACGTGCATATGAACCAGATTATAACATATGCCCTCTCTAGTCATTCATACCAACTTGTAATAGACTAGTTGTCTGTTGGGCTTCCACTGCAGTTACACATTTATAACAATAAAAGCAACAAAATACTGTCCATTTGAAAGTCCATCCCATTGCTTCCTGATTAACAAAAATACCTTTGAAATTCAGCTGACAAATATATAACCCAATTAACAAAACTTGATTCTCTGCTAGCAGTTTTATTTTTACGGTTTCTTGATCAATATTACTAAATTACAACACAGAATTAGAAAAATTGTTTGCATTAATTAATGAACTCAAACAATGGATAATCCAGGATGGAATAATGAGAATATTACAAAAAGGAACGATTGCTACTGGCTGTATGTGTACACACACACACACACACACACACACACACACACACACACACACGACCACTGTCTCTGGCTGCCAGGGCCAGACTTGCTATTTTAGAAAAAAAGACCTTCTGGCCGAAAGCCTACATGGTTTAATAGTCTTTGTTGTGGCTGTCTGTCACTCAACATCTTCGCTATATGGTGAGTAACAATCTTTCCTTTTCATAATATTAGTAAATAAATGAATGAATGGATATCTTAAGTAGATGGTTTTATAGTGTGGTTTTAAGAACCCACATAATTAACCCATTGGCTTACAGTGGTGGGTATGACTGTCATCACGCTCGCATGCATTTCCATACAATGATGGGTATAACTGTCATCATGCAATTGCCTTGTGCAGTGCTTGGGCATGTACTGCACTACTAATGGTTCTATTTTTAGTTCAGGAATTATGTTAATAGATGGTAGCAGCGGTGTCTGCCTTTAAATCAATCTGAAATGCTCAACTGCAGTAAATATTACAATGCAAAGTTTGCACATTTTTGCAGATTCAGTAATGCATCATGGCTGATACATATGAAATCCAAGCCAAAAGAATACGTCGATTTCTTGAAGAAAGTGATTTGAGTGGTATTGATGGGGAAATATTGTAGATTTTGAAAACAGTGAAAGTGCAGGATCAGAAGAGTGACAACAGTGGTTGTGTTGACAAAGAAGATTTCTCCCTCAATATTTGAGATGCCATAGTGGAGCCAGCTACAGGTACGTCAACAATTACTGATGAGTGGAAATGGGATAGTGTTTGCAACGATCCTTACATTATCGAAAGCAACACTGAAAGCGAGATAGATGTTACCATTCGCAAATCCCTAGGCCAAAACCCATCAGCATTGCATGTAATTGATCAGCTTTGATTGCCACAGTTCTGGGAGGTGGTGGTCAAGGAAACAAATTTATTTATGACAACAATACATGCAGATCAGAGAAGAATGGTTACAAAGTGCACTGGTTTCCTGTAAAACCAGATGAGATGGAGGCCCATTTTGCACTCTGTGTACTTATGGCCCAAACAAAGAAACCTTCGGTACAAAATAACTGGCCAAAGAGAAAAATAATACAGACTCCCCTTTTCAGTAAAACAATGCCTTTTAGGACATTCAAAGCCATCTCAATGTATTATCATTTTTCTACTGATTCTGCAGATATGCAGCATGACAAACTGAGGAAGGTCAGACCAGTTATTACTCTTCTTCTTGACAGACTTCAGACGGTGTAAAAGAGTGGAAAAAATGTTTGTATCATTGAGAGTCTGACACAGTTCAGGGGCAGATTGTCATACATAAAATACAGCCCTTCAAAGAAGGCAAGATTTGGTTTGAAAATATATAAAGTTCATCTGACTGTGCACAGTGTTATAATTTTAAAATTTATACAGGTCTTCAGGCAGAAAAAGTATTAAGCATCCCAGCAAATGAAGAAAGTTGTTTTGGGTTTGTGTGAGACGTAACTTGGTGAACGGAGAACAGTATACCTGGATAGTTGGTATAGATCTACCACATATTTTCTAAAGCTATTGGAGAGGAATATCTATGTGGATGGAACTGTAAGACCAAACAGGAAGAATATGTCACCACAGTTCAAGAACTGATTGCCAAGAAAAGATGAACTGAGTTTTGCATCAGCGAATAAAGTTTCTGCTGTGAAATGAATTGACACCACCAGTGCACATCCTGTCAACCATTCATGATTAACCTGATTGTGAACAGCAAAAAATTCATAGATTAAGCTGAAACCTAAATCAGTGATTACAACAAAGGGATGAGCAGTGTTGATGCACGTGACCAATGCTTAGTTTCATATCCTCTTGTGAGAAGATATGTGAAGGGATATTAAAAATATACATTTTTATATGTTAGATATGGCAATTTTCAATGCAAGTATAGTAAACTATATGAAGAACTCCAGTAAAGGAAGAATCAGGTTCACAGATCTTTGTCTCAAACTCTTAGAACAAATTGTGGAAAACATTAGGCTTCCTGATTATATGATTTGTGGATGCCCAAGCCAAGGAACAAATCTATTAAAGACTACAAGAAAGAAGACACTGGAGATATTTTCCCACAAAAATACCTCCAACTGACAAAAAAGCAGCATTGTCTGGAAGATGAAAGGTCTGTTACGACAGAACACAGCGTGGAGAATGTTGCCTTGAGTGTGAAGAGCACAAGATTTGCCTACACGTGGGTAAGTATTTTAAGCTTTATCACACTCAAACTATTTATGATTATATTCCACAGCATAATAGAGAAATACAATAAATAGACTGCTCTAATACAGCTTTTAGTATTTTTTTGTAAAAATGAGGAAAATCACTGAAAAATAAGTGTACTGCTATCACAATGTCAATAAAACGATTGTATACCAATGGGGTAAATAAACAGAAGGATCAATTTTTCTCTCTTTTTTTTCTCATCAGTCTTGTGAATAAACACACACACACACACACACACACACACACACACAGCCATCTTGATTTTGTTGTATATATTCCAGTCTATGTATTCCATACAGTTAGTCTTGTAGGATGTGTGGACACAGGAGGAGCTGGTCACAGTTTACGAACAGCTGAATGCACTTTTGACAATGGTCAGTGATCTTCAGGCTTCTGCCTCAAGGTGTAGCAGTGGCAGAGAATCTGGCACATTGCATGGGACACCTTAGGTCTTGCTAGTTTCGCCCAAGGCAACCTCTAGGGTACCCAATGCAGTGTATCTGCCCTCACAACACAGTGAGTGGTGGGTGAAATGTTGCTTGATGTGGACAGCCAATGTAGGGACTGGTCGTCTGGCCGCCCCCATTCACAGTGCGAGTAGGCAGGAGGCCGCTCCAAGAGCGGGCACAAGGGGTGAGGGGTTTGATAGTTCTCGGGAGTTTCAGCATTAGGTGCATTACAGAGATCCTTAAGCAGATAGCATTCAGGGCTGGAAGGAAAGCCAATGTGCACTCGATGTGTCTACCGAGGGGCCTCATCTAAGATTTGGAGGCGGCCTTGCCTACGGCTATTGGGCATGCAGGGAACAGTCGCCTGCAAGTTGTGGCTCACATCAACACCAATGACACCTTTCGCGTGGGTTCTGAGGCCATACTCAGTTCATACAGGCGACTGGCAGAAATGTTGGAGGGTGCTGGCCTCACACATGGGTGCAAGCAGAGCTCGCAATCTGCAGCATTGTTCCCAGAGATGATTGGGATCCTTTGGTTTGGAGCTGTGTGGAGGGTCTCAACTAGAGGATTCATATGACAGTCTGCGTTATTGGTTAGGGATTTGTAGGACTCACCTTGATAGGTTAGGGGTGCACTACACAAAGGAAGCAGCTACTCGGATAGTAGAGTACTTGTGGAGTGCACACGAGGGTATTTTAGGCTAGGGGGTAGGTTGAGGTACTCTGATAAACACTCGCTAATCGATATGCAACGGGGGATATCGAACCGTGTGCAGAGAAAAGATACATCAACTGTCAAAATTTTATCAATAAATTGTTGAAATATTCGTAACAGAGATCCCAAATTTACTGCCTCCCAGGAAAGTTATCATGTTCAAATTATTATTGGGACCAAGAGCTGGCTGAAACCCGAAGTGGAAAGCTCCGAGATGTTTAGTAAGTTGTGGAACGTATGTTGGAAAGACAGATTATAGTCCATAGGAGGGGGAGTGTTTGTTTTAATTTACAAAATTATCTCTTTTGTGGTTGAAGTTGAGTGTGGCAGTGAAATTATCTGGTCACATATGACAGGTCTAGGTGAAACAAAGCTAATTGTTGAGTGATTTTACCGCCCATCCGATTCTGCTAGGACAGTTCGAGAGTCATTTAATGAATGTCTATGGTCAGTAGCCACTGCGAATCTGTAGCCCAACAGAAATTCCCAGGTGACTGGAAAAAATTTGCAGGTGACGAACTGTGTACCAGAAGGGCAAAAGTACAGACCAATATCCCTAATATCAGTTTGCTGCAGAATCCTTGAACATATTCTCAGTTAAAGTATAATAAATTTTCTTGAGACCAAGGAGCTTATGTCCATGAATCAGTATGGTTTTAGAAAGCATAGCTCATGCAGATCTCGTGCCCTTTTCTCATATGATATACTGTGAACAATGGAGAAGGGCAACAGTCAGTTTCCATATGTCTTGATTTCCGAAAAGCATTTGACACAGTGCCCCCACTGCAGACTTAACGAAGGTACAAGCATATGGAATAAGTTCACAGACATGCAAGTAGCTTGAAGACTTCTTCAGTTACAGAACCCGTATTTTTTCCTCAATGGCGAATGTTTATTAGAGACAAGGATATTGTCAGCAGTGCCCAGCAAAGTGTGACTGGACTGCTATTATTATCTGTATACATACATGATTTGGAGGATAGGGTGGGCAGCAATCTGTGGATGTTTTCTGATGATGCTGTAATGTATGGTAAGGTGTCGAATTTGAGTAACTGGAGGAGGACACAAGATGACTTAGACAAAATTTCTAGCTGGTGTAATGAATGGCAGCTACCTCTAAATGTCAAAAACTGTAGGTTAATGTGGAGCAGTAGGAAAAAGCAAATCCATAATGTTGAGATACAGCACTGGTAGTGTTCTGCTTGACATAGACACATCGTTTAAATATCTGGGCGTAACACTGGAAAGCGATATGAAATGGAAAAAGCATGCAACGAATGTGGTAGGAAAGGGGACTGGTTGACTTTGTTTTATTGGGACAATTCTAGGAAAATGTGGTTCATCTGTAATGGAAACTGTATACAGGATGCTAGTGTGACCTATTCTTGATTAGTGCTCGAGTATTTGGCATCTGTACGAGATTAAAGGACGACATCAAAGCATTTCAGAGGCAGACTGTTGGATCTGTTACTGATAGGTCCGAACAACATGCAAGTGTTATGGAGATGCTTTGGGAACTCAAATGAGAATCCCTGGTGGGAAGACAATGTTCTTCTTGAGGAACACTATTGAGAAAACGTAGAGAGCCAGTATTTGTAGCAGACGGCATTCTGTTGCCTCCAACATACATTGCTTGTAAGGGCCATGAAGATTAGGCCATAAGCTGGAGGATTATGGAGTATTGATGTAGGAGGAGGAACATGTGATTACACTCCTGAAAAGAAGTTGAGATATTTACTGAAGAAGAAGAGCTGAAAGAAAGAGAGAGAGAGAGAGAGAGAGAGAGAGAGAGAGAGAGAGTGTGTGTGTGTGTCACATAAAACTTATGTACTAAGACATCTAAATCACTTCCACCACTATTTTGTAAAAAATCAAAGATTTAAAATTTTTCCTTAACTCATTCTATAAATTTGTTGATACACATCACAGAAAAACAGTCAAGAATAGCTTATGCATACTGAAGCATACAGGCCATGGAATGTAGTTAAAGACTGTGGAATCTACTTTTATTCCATTTTGTTAGAATTTTCTAGATGTCTATTTATTCTTCACTGAATAAGGTCTTTCTGTGAGATAAAAAATTTAATGACTTACCTGCATCTCTGATATACCTTGCTCTGAAACAGATGAAAATGTAATGCAGCAATCGAAGCAAATGACAACTTTGGGGAAAAAGGGTTCTAAGAATATGCACGGAGTCTAGTTTATTTTTCCCCATTGCTACAAGAAGCATCATTTGCAAGATTATTAATAAACACTCCTTCCACCACTAAAACTACATCAGAACAATGGAAAGTTGTGTTATTGACAAATTGTTGTTAAAACATACAGGTTTGTCTTCCACTAACACATGCAAGGTGTAACGTTATCATCAGTCTACAGGGAATTCTTTAATTCCCTACACTTTATAATACAGTCCCCATATACAACCTAAAAATGCGAGAAACACGCAAATGGACTCATTAATAAAGCTGTGAATAACATGGAATCACTAGAAATGCATTTACGAAGCATACCAATATTTCCATAACTTTTACAGTATTGCATAAATGTTCAGTGCATTTTGGTGAAGCAGCCAGCCAGCCTTCTGAAAAATGTAACGTTTTGCAGCAAAGTCAAACATTTATAACAAAGGTACAATGAAAATAAAAGCTTCAGGAGGAAGATGACGGGTATGGAACCAGTTTACGACTGAACAACTCGAGCAAAACATGTAGGTCTAACTACAGCTCAACTAACGAAACCAAAAAGGAAAGTAGGATATGAAATTGAAACAAAATTTTGATTTATTGCCATATTTCTCAATGTAGAATGAATAAATCAAAAGTTATTGAGAATTGTGCTTTCAAGTGGTAACGTAAATCTATAATATTATACAGGGTGTCCCCAGGAGGAATGGTCAGTATTCAGGGACATGACAGGAATGATCATTTGAAGGAAAAATAGTCTAGTATAAGTGGTCTCTAAAATGCATGTGTGGTGGCATTGATCGCTGTAATTGATACAGATGTACAAAATCGACATTAAGAACAATGAATAAGTGTTTCTCTTTGCATGTATTTTTATCTTTGTCTTTCTGTTTTCATGACTGTCTAACTGTGTATACTTATGGCTGAAGGATTTGTAGCTTTTTATATGTGGATTTGTGTTAATGAAGTAGTAAGTCATGGCAACAGTATCTGCATGTTATCTGCACACTCACTTGTGACCCAAGACAACTGTACATTTTCTATGAATTAAGCGAACATGATGCACTACTTCGCACCACAATGGACCACCAGATGTTACTGGGACCTGGTGCTAGTTTTGATTGTGCTTCTCATGGATAGTACTGCAAACAATACGGAGCCACTTAAGTCTGAAGCTGCTAGTGAAAGTGGCTAAAACACTCTTCCACCCTGTGCAGATGGCCATGTCGATTCCACGTGGCAACATTCTGTGTTACCTTCCATGGATGTGATAAGTTTATCTCCAATGGAGAAACAGCAGAGACTGATACCTGTCAGTGTTACAGGATCTCCACTAGATCCTAGTATATGGGTGCAACATTCTGTTCTTACTCCTCCCAATTTGAAGTGTGTTTCCATGCTGGTTTTCAAGGTAATGAATCTGTTCTTACTCCTTGATGGAGTATGGATGGCAGGGTAATAGCAGATTTCCAGGATTTCTTGTCATGTCGTGGCCAGTCAGTGGGGTCATGCCCTATTATACTTGTGGATCGACTCAGTTAATGCCACAAGGACACTTTTTCAGTAATGTTTTTGCTGTTCAGCATGTTTTACCAAAACTGCACGAGTTCCTGCCAAAAACAACAAACTTAGTTCGGCATTGCAGAATCATTGTTCTCTGCTCACAACATTATTGATAATACAGTGAAATATTCCACATTACTGAGTCACATGGAGAGCATGCTTGTATCATTAGTGATTTTACCCTATCTGCTGTTAACAAATTTGAGACAGCCACAATGGCATCATTTTAAAGGCTGTGCAAGTAACTCCAGCAACAAATGTGACTTCTCAGAGGCATTGAATAGATGGACACCCTCACAGTTTTGATACCACGAAGTCTAGTGAACCTTACAATAATACCCAACAATACACTATGGGTCATATGGGCAAGTAAACTACCTCAAAGAATTTAACTGTCCTTAATCTGTAACAAAGGACTCTCACAAGAGGGTGAATTACAGATGGCAGACCATGTTTTTGCAGTACAAGGTGGACACCCTACCTACCCACCCACCCAGCAGACATGTACTCAGCAGTCAGTCATATTGTGCTTCAGTGTAGTGGGCAGCTACAAAACATGAGTCCACCATGTCCACAGTTTCACAACACCCCACCTACAAACCTGTGGCAGTCACCTTGGCTTTCACATGGCTGGCAGCCGACGAGTAGGACTAAATGCATCCAGAGACTCCCATCATAGGTCAAAGCCTCCTGTCAAACAGGATGCACAGCAATCAGTTGACAACAACAAACCGACCAGAGCCACTCATCAATCAGAGTGCTACCAGCGACTGACAGGGCACACAACGGTGCTGGTTCCATGCATGCTTCAGAACTGCTGCTGTAAGTATTCTCCTCCGTGTGAGCACCCAAATGCCACCTGTGATCATCTTTAGGTGTCAGAGGTTGCCATATTATGAAAGTACACCAAAATTCCAACTACCTGAACCAAACTAGTTTGCTTAATAGTACCAATCAATATTTTCTGTTCAACTCGGGTTCTGAGACCAGTATGATCCCAAACACCTCTACACTTCCTGAACTCAAGGTGGCAAAGGGTTTGATCATTACAACATATGGCTCTACTGTATGCAACACTGACTTTGGAAACTGCCAGACTGTCATGTGGACTTTCATGCAAGTAGATGTGAATGAATCCTCAGTTAGGGACATATTTTCTGTGTCATTTTTACTTACACCTCAATTTGGGAGGAGGAGTGCTCTTCAACAGAACACTCATCAACAGCCTTCTCGGTATGAATCAGGCGACCTTTGGTTCAACTGCTCCGCAACATGCAGAAGCATTCAAATCCCATGTGTGTAAACTTCAACAGTTATGATCCACATGTGATGAGCAACTCGCTGCAACTAACAAATTATACGTGGACACCAAAACGGAACTCTTGCACTGCAAAATGAAAATTCCTTGTTACGCGAGTCACTGCGCAACCGACACAACAAACTGGCAGATGTTAAATGTCAGCCTTCTTAGTAAAAACTTCATCTCTTACCAATGCTAATTGTCACCCATCAAAGGACTTCTGCCCCATGAGCATTTGGTGAAACATGAAGAACGTACAGATGAGGGTACAAAACTTCATCAACAATCGCAAGGATGATGACAAATGTAGATACGTTGATGAGTTGCTCACCCAGGCTTTATTGGATTTGCATATAGGTCTCTAAATGCAATGAGGTCACATGCTGCTCCCGAAGGGAAGCCGTGCAAACCATCCAACAATGTGTCACCCAGCTGGAACCATCACAGACAACATCAGAACAACACATCCACAGGTTGTTGACGGTCCACCCAGTGACGGATGTTCCCAGTATGTTTATTGCTTCCCAACCACTTACCCACCATGGTATTAAGGGAGATACGGGGCATAAGACTGAAAATACAGAGGACCTCTCATCTTTTACATCATGGCAGTTATGCCGTAAAAAGTTACAGATAGTGAAAGCTGCCATTCACGAATTTTTTCCTTGCAACAGCATGTGGGTTCCCTGATTCATTTGGTTCAGAAAAGAGACTGTACTTTTCGGATGTGTGGAAATTACAGAGCCCTCTATGCACAAACCCTTCCCGATCGTATCCCGTACCGAATATGCAGGACTTCTCACATTCATTATCTGGTGTTTCGATATTCGGCAACCTAGACAGTCAAAAGGCTTACTCACAGATACCAGTGGCTGTAAATGACATTCCAAATGTTTCTATAATTACCACCTTCAGGTTGTTGTAGTCTTTGTACATGCTGTTCAGGTTGAAAAATGCAGCTCAGACTTGGCAGTGCTTCATTGATTCTGCTTGATGACATGCTCACTTTTTCATCTTCACCAAAAGAACATGATGAATGCCCCAGCAGGTTTTCAGTACTCTGGCTCAATTAGGCATGGTGGTGAACAAAGAAAAATGTCAATTATGCAACAGACAGCAACATTTTTTGGTCATTCTGTATTTCTAGCAGGAATCACACCAATGGAAGAGAACCAAACTTCAGTGAAACCCCGCTTTTTCCACTTTTCAAGGGACTTCAAAAAATGTGTAAAATGCGGGAAATAAAGTTTTAAGCCTGTAAAAGTCACTTATAGGATATCCCCTTGCTTTTTTGACCTTATGTGTGACATATGTAGATAACAGGTATCAAAAGACTTGTCAGGGACTCGTTTATTGTCTAATGAAGATTTCTTTAATAAAAACTGCTGATGTAACTAGAATTGATAACTGTCTGGGAAGAAGGAACATTTGACTCAATTTCATACTTTATAATTGATGTTTTTGAAAGCCTGTAGCTGCCATTCATTATTTAAATAATGAAATACTGCTCTAGTTACATATTTTTTCATGCTTAGCATGACGAGTTTCCAGAATTTTTTCTCATTGTCAAGTGCAAATATGTACATAAGTATTTAGTGTAGTGTTTGAATATGTGTTATTCTGCATCTCTTGCACTGTGGTCGTCTTTTGGAGGTTACCAGATACTGTGCGTCCTCCTCAGCTATGTGGAAAACCACACACACACACACACACACACACACACACACACACACACACACACATATTCTTCTGTTTGTGTAACATCACAAAAAAATACATACATAAATACTGCACTTGACAACAAGAATAAATTCTCAAAACACGTTTTGCTCAGCATGAAACAAATATGTAACTGGCGCTGTGTTTAAACTAAAAATGTTTGAGCAACACAAAGTGAATGACTGTGTCAACCAGCGTTACAAGTGGCCAAATGCTGAAACATGCTCTATATGGTTTGACAAAGGTGTCACGATATAACAACAATTACGAAACTGTGTTTGCGCAGTAGAGACAGTTTAGAAATAGTTGTCTTTGGTCATGACATCTTTATTTGAACGAACCTAGTCACTCCCATCAGCCACCACACCACGTAAAGCTTGGCAGCGGCGGGACATACGGGACGAATTTTTACATGTTTACCGCTTTAAATCCACTGAGTAGAGTGCCCTGGTGTCAAGATAATTAACCACGTAATATTTGAAAACACTATTGGACAGCCAGCATTAATCTTTCTCCACAAACATTTTTTCATAATGTGTAAACTGTGGGAAAAATAAAAATATGTTGACACAAAATGGAGTGCAAATTAACATTGTAGACATAGGACATTTGATGGGAACGATAAAAAATGTCATAAACGGTGGGAAAACGTTAATTCCAGGAACGTAAAAGCGGGGTTATACTGTAACAATATGATGCATTGGCCTACACCATACAAAGAATTAAGAAGGCTTTGAGGTATGATAAACTCCTACTGGCGAAATTTTCTACAGGCTGCAAAAATCCAGGTGCCACTATCCAGTGCCCTAACTGGGCAAGGGGAAACAAACTGTACAGTGGTCAACAGAGATGACAGACACTTTCCATTTGATTAAATAGTCATTACAGAACACACAGACCTTTGTGCCATCCCTCACCTATAGTACAATTCTCTATAATGGCTAACATGAGTGACGCTGTTATTGGCAGTCTTGTGACAGACAGTTGACAGTATCCAGCAACCCCTACGGTTCTTCTCCCATAAACTAAAGGGGATCCAACAGTTGTAGTTGGCTTATGAATGTGAACTGCTAGCATTATATGAGGCAGTGAATTGTAGACGGTCAGTCCAGCCCCTTACTATTTTTACAGAAAGCACAGTAGTCCACATTATTTGTAACCCAAGTTGTGATGTGTTTGTTTGGCCTGGGGTAAAGGCAGGTTGCAGGAAGTGGACATGTGCCTGTCATCTTGCTGCAAGGCACCTTTGATGTACCTAAAAGCCACTTTCAATGTGTACTCTTGGATTTGGTCAGACTGTTACCCAAATCCAATGGTTTCGGATACGTTCTGAATGATGCAGTTAGTTGAAACCATTCCCTTAAATGATATAACAACAAAATCTACAGAATTGTCTTTCATCAATATGTGGATAACTCGTTTTGGGTGTCTGTTGTCTATCATAACTGATCACAGGCATCAGTTCAGATCACTCCTCTTTGAAGAATTGTGCAAACTGTGTGGAGTGCAATGCTTCCACACAACCGCCCACCACCCTCAAAGCAACAAGTTGGTTGAAAGGAGACACTGAACCCAGAACGCTGTGTGATGGCTCATGGTTCACAATGGACCAAAGGATTACCATGGGTTTGGGTAAACAGACAACTTACAAGGATGATTTGAAATCCTCTCTTGCTGAAATTGTGTATCGTGAATGTCTGACACTACTTGCAGACTTGCTCTTGACTTCTCTGCCAGTGGCAGCCTCAGAGTTGCCATCACTCATAACCACACCCATAGGCCATCTGCTCAAGCTCACCCATACAACAAGTTTTTGTGCAGAAGGCATTAAACGACTGCACCCACGTGGTGCTCTAAGATGACAATTTGTGCTGCATGGCAGCAACCTTATTCTGGCCCCCTAAAATACTCTGAGGTTGGGAGCAGACATTTTACATCCTACTTAATGGTAAACCTTCAAGGAAGAAGAAAAGAAAATTGGGTTTAATCTCCCATCAACATCAAGGTCATTAGAGGCAGAGCACAAGCTCAGATTGTGTCAAGGATAGGGAAGGAAATTGGCCATGCCCTTTCAAAGGATCCCATCCAGGCATTTGCCTGGAACGATTGACAAAAATCATGGAAAACCTGAATCTGGATGACCGGACACAGGTTTGAACTGCCGTCTTCCCCAATGCAAGTCCACTGGATAACCACTGCCACCTCGTTTGGTGGTCTCTATCCAGCATGTCAAGTAAGCATGGGTAGGGGGGACCAGAAAGAAGATTACACTTTGACACCACTACCAGTGGATCCTTCAACTGCATCCACTCCAAATGACAAGGACCCTCGGTCAAGCATCCTACATTCATGGTGGAATTCGACATCCAGTCACCTGCATCAGGTATCGGCAAAGGCAATCTGCCCTGCTCTCACTATGGCAGGCCCCTTCACCTCCCCACTATTCTGTATGATTATGTTCTGGAATAGCATCCCCAACGTATCAACTCTTTGGTGCTCTGCACTGTAGGGGGGTGGGGGTGTGAGGTTTGTGGCTGTAATTGATATTGACATTAAGAACAATGATTGAGTGTCTCTCTTTGTATTTATCAGAGTCTGTCTTTCTGTGTACTCTCACGATTGAAGTGTTCGTATCTTATTGTGTTTGGGTTTGTGTTAATAAAATGGTACAAATTCATGGCAACATTATCCACATATTATTGTGCATACTCTCCACCTTGAAGTTCCCACATATATAAGAGCTATGAGCACTTTTTCATCTTTGATACCGTGAAACAAATCTCTTCAACTACAAGCTCTTTGCTTTGCATATTTTGGGAGGAGGTAGTACGGACCAAAACAAGAACAAAATGTCCAGTGCTAAGAGCAGTTGTTCATTGCCGATAATGTGAAAAACATACGTTGTACAGTGCTCACAGCACTTAAGGTTTGCATTTTAGAGCCCATGTTTACTTGAATTTTTGCTTCAAATGTTTGTTTCTGTCATGTACCTGAATATTGGCCATTCTTCCAGGGACACCCTGTATAGGTATTAGATTGTAATGTATGCCAAAACAGAGAAATCAGAAAAATTTAACTTTAAATCTGAAATTCAGTGCTTAAGATTTGAAGAAATTGTATGTGGACCCGAAGCAAATGAAAGTAGTCTGCTTGTTCCAATCATCAATTTTGTAGCATAACACTTTGAGAAGAATAACATATATACTGTCCATGCCAAGGATTAAGTGATATAGTACTGTATAAATTGTAATAACTCAGTCTCTCACTTGATTTGTTCTGTTATTAGGAATGGGAAAAAAAACCGCGTACGCTTTGGTTGATATGCCATCCATATTGTCTTGAACAGGCATTATTTAGAAACAACATTATAAAACTAATGATAAATACTATGGAGATGCAGTATGTTAAAACATGTACAAAAACAAAATCAGTATTGAAATTATGAACATATGAGAAAGTGTATTTGGCACTATAAAGCAATGTGATTTTATTTTATCTGTTATAAAATACACATTGAACGCATGTGACAGTGCCGGTCGGGGTGGCCTAGCGGTTCTAGGCGTTACAGTCTGGAACTGCGCGACCGCTATTGTCGCAGGTTCGAATCCTGCCTCGGGCATGGATGTGTGTGATGTCATTAGGTCAGTTAGGTTTAAGTAGTTCTAAGTTCTAGGGTGCTGATAACTTCAGAAGTTAAAGTCTCATAGTGCTCAGAGCATGTGACAGCCAAAAATTGCTTCTTCATTTGAAACATGAATGGCATTTGTTACCAGCCATGTTTAATTCTTACCATGTTTCCTGTAGTGAAAGAACACTGAAAATACAAACCAAATCAGAGAGACTAAATATATGTGGAATACACAGTCACTACTTAGGAAAAAGGAACAATTTTTCACAGTTTTGAAGAGTGATTTAGCTCCAAACTGAAATCAAAACAAGTAATACCACAGGTTGTCAGTTGTGCTTGGGCTTGGTTGGTTAGAGCACTTGCCCACTAAAGGCAAACAACTCAGGTTTCAGTCACAGTCTGTCACATAGTTTGAATCTTCTAGGAAGCTTCGTATCAGTGCAGACTTGGCTGCATTCTGGAATACCATTACTGAATTCCAACAGGCTGGTAAAAAATATCATTTTTCCCATTTTGGAAGGTGATCTGCACTCTATTCTAAATAATTTTAACAGATAAGTATTTCATGTAGTGTGCCATTGACACAAATTTATTGAAAGACAATTTCATTTTCCACAGTTGTAGTCATTCATATTACATGATGACCTGATTTTAGTGCTGTGCCATTTTCAATTGTTGCTCCTGTCATCGTCATTTTACATCATCCTGTGTGGGTGTACACAAGTTTGCATCTGTCATTTTAATATGTAACTTCTGTTGCAACAGACAGGAGTGAGAACAACATTCCATACTAGTCAACGATTTAAAAACAACACTATTTTGCCAAAGCACCATATGTGCATAAATTAAAACTCAAAAGAAAGACTGCTACTTAGCCATGCAGATGACACGTTAAGTTGCAGAGAGTATAACAAAAGAACACTTACATATTAGCTTTTGGCCGAAGCCTTTGTCAGAAAAGGACACATGCACATATTCATTTACACCACATGCACACACACGACCACCATCTCCGGCATCTTGGACTGGAATGCCAGAGAAGGCAGTTAGTTGTGTGTCCTTACTTGTGTCTGGAGTTTCCATTGTTTGAGATCTCATAATATATCGGACAGAACATTGCTCTATGGCTGATTCTACACTTGTAAGCCACTTAAGCAGTAATCTTGTTTTAAATCATTGGCAAGTGTGGAATGTTACTGTTGCTTGTGTCTTATACAACTGTGATTATACACTAAAACGACATACGCATATCTGTGTAAATCCACATAGGATGAGGATGTAAAATTATGACAATAGGAGCAGCCTTGAAAATGGCACAGCATTGAATACAAGTTCTTGTGTAATATAAATGAAAGTGGTTCTGTAACAGCCACCAGAGGAAATGAGCTTCTAACAAGGTTTATGGAAGTATTGAACTACAGCTCAAGCACTGCCTCCTTCCATCACAATCACCAGTGAGTTTCTGCAGAGTGTAGAACATTTCCCAACATTGGCAGTTGCCAGCCAACTACAAACATTGATGCTGAAATCCAGTCATAGACTCCAATGTGCCAGCACAACTTTGTCGCTTACAGGAATGGATTTTCATTAATCATAAAATCAGCACCTGAACCAATCTGTATGCATACCAGTCTATTGTAATACCAAATCAAATGAAGAGCAAGGCAACATAAGGGCAACATTTGATGTGCAGTATGTGACTATGATGCTCCACGGAGAAATTCCACCAGGACAACACAAAGCAACACCACCTGTGCAGGAAGTGCCACAATTGGCAACTTTTTAAGCTGATGCCTATTGACAAGAGGCATGTTGCAGCTCGTTGCATGCAATGTAAGAGGGCAACTGAGAATATGACATTATTTCTTGAAGATTGGAGGAACTCCCATGAGCTGTGGAACATTAAAAGTAAGTACTACAAAGATATTGAGATACAATAAACTAGGTTAGCTAAGAAATATGGCTGAAGTGTCAAGAAAGAAAAGAAAAAGTCTATAATTTAGACAGCTTTCTATCAGTTACCAAAGAATCAGAGAGCTGAGGTAAGTTCAAATCTGCAAACCACATGTTCACTCAATGATAATGGTATTGTTTGTAGTGATCTCTCTGGGCCTGCAGATTTAACACCAGCATACATGCAAGACACATCCTGTCTTGTTTTGTAATTCCCAAACATGTTTCAATACTTCTGTGCCATCATCACTAAGTTTTATTTTTCTTACATTTCACATTGCACTCTTGACACTGTTTATCATACTGTGTATTGAGATTAGCTCTACAGCATGTCATCTTCACCATTATGAGGAGTGAGTTACAAAATTATAGCGAGTGTCTTCTGTGTTAAAAATGCACTCTGGAATTGTGTACACTGCGACTGCATATGTCATAATTGCACTACACATTGCTAGCAGCGACTCAGTAGAATCCACCATTTCATAATATAATCCAGAGAGCGAGAACAATATCTGCTCTCTCTCTCTCTCTCTCTCTCTCTCTCTCTCTCTCTGTGTGTGTGTGTGTGTGTGTGTGTGTGTGTGTGTGTGTGTGTGTGTGTGTGTGTGTGTGTGTGCGCGCGCGCGCGCGCACACACACACACACACACACACACACACTCCAAAATGAATAACATTGCATAGTCTTAAGGATATAACAGCTGGCAGGCACAACCTTAGTACAGTCATTCAGGGACAGGTTAACTTTGAGAACTCAGAAATACCCTAATCAGGTAGTGGTGGTGGTCGTCATCGTCGTAGTAGTAGTATGAAGTGGAAAAACTGTGCTTACATTATCAGCAGTAAAAACGAACAGTCCTTTGAATTAATACTGAACATAATGTCGGACAGCTTCCTTAAACAACAAGCCAAACAGAAAAATATTTTAAGTTACATATATACAAACAGATAGAAGCTTTTCTACTGTATCATTAGAGATACATGTATTAATGAACACAGTGAAATTATGACAATTACCAACGTCAAAAGCAAAAATATATCAAAAAGGCTTGGAACTCATTAGTGTTTGGTAAAAGTGATAGATGATTACTAACATCCTACTTATATGACAAACTGAGAGCTGACAAAGCAGCAGCCTTTTAAGTAATGGCTTTCTTTCTAATGTAATCGATTACATTTACCTGTCACAATCACATATAGTGTTGAGCAGTATAGTAATGTTGTATTTAGTACAGTGTAAAGAGGTATTTTATTTGCTTATCTCTAATGTTATTGACTAGTTCCACATCTGTAAGGTTCTCCTAGGCAAGAGTTGTGCAGCATATTGACACACTTCTTGTCAGCTTTCTCTGAATTGCTCAACTGACCCCAGAGTGTTACATGCAGCCAGTAAATAAAACTACTTGTTTTCTGTAATTCTAACAATGTGTAAACACAAGAAAAGGCAACAGGAGTTTTATTCAGGCAGAGATAGTAAATTCAACAGCCATTTTATAGCTGGTTAAATCTGTTGAGTTAACAACGTCTGAAATTACCAACTTCAGGAGCAAGATTCTTATAGGCAGTACCCTGGAAATTTCCAATCTCTTTCTGAGAAGTCAACATGCAGAGCCAAGTTGCAAATAATAATGACGAACTAAGAGCAACACTCAAACTTTGGCTACCATATGCAGTTACAAAGATCTTAAATATCCTTATAATATTTTACTTCATTCTTTTAGCCAGACTGTATCCAAGACCTATCATGCAATATATTCATTGCTTGACGCTGATTATTTAAAGGTAAGAACATGAAATACATTGTTATAAAATATTTATTTAAAATATAATTCCATGTGTAAAGGTTTCTTCAAAGTGTTCACAACATGGTGTACACGACTGCAAATTCAGTCATCATATTGTTGCATACCATGTCAATTTACATGTTTCCCAGGAATTTTAATAACTGTGTCATAAGTGAGATCCTGCATATGTCCATGAAATATTACCTCTGAGATAAGTTTTTCTGCAATAATACATTGCATATTATTCATATTGGACATTTTACGCATTTTAAGAGCAATGCTCATTCCAAAGTGATAAAATTCATCGTTTTCCATTAAGGGTGATGACTTCTGCTCGCATGCTACCTTCTGTAGCTTATCATTTTTTGATTCTCGCCACATTCTCTTAGTGCATACCGTAGGTAGCACAGTGCGCAAAGAAAGGGCAGGTGGAGCACACACTGAAGATACCACACCATTATCTGCAATTCCACGCATAGAATCAGTGGCCTCCGACTCATTTGCGGCATCCTGTAAAAGAAAGACAATTTCATTACAGTGCTATGAAATGTCAGTACTGACATCTACATAAATTATTCATTTCAAACAATGGAAAATCCAGAATGGATAACAATAATATGAATCAGGATAGTTTGCTGCTCACTACATAGAGGAGGTGTTGAGTGGTAGACAGGCACATTCAGAAGTAGACTAAGCTATTTTTCAAATGTCAAAATACTCCAGATTAAGAGAACCCTAACTCTAATAACACACACACACACACACAAAAAAGCCCTTCTCCCCCCCCCCCCCCCCCTTCTCTCTCTCTCTCTCCTGAATTGGGCCTCAGAACCTGCAGATGAAAATGGCCATATGTATGTGAGCTGGTGTGTGTTTCTACATCTGAAGGGTTACTTTGTCCAACAGTTTGTTCTGCTTTTAAATGTACCTTATACCAATCAACACCCCCCCCCCCCCCCCTTAAATTGATCATTTGACATTCATGTATCAAGTGGCAACAGTATTCTTCAACATGTTGACGGCCCCATGCAATATGTTAAACTGCCTTCACAGACTGACTACATCATGATAGTTCTGGGAAGCTATGTGAAGTTACACTGATGATGATGATGCAGAGAGCAATGAGAAAAATATGTGAAAAGAAGTACATCCTAGCCATTACCTGCAAGCATATGCCCTGAGTGAGTATTTGGGCCACATACTGTAACTACTGCTCAAATAGCAGCAGAAATGACTGAATGTTTACAAGATGCACTTTTATTCTCAACAATGAAGCAGTTAAGTCAAATGGACTCTTTCACCTGCAGCAGCACAAAGCAAAGTAGTGCACACATTGTACAAATGGAAACAATATAGTGAAATAATACTTACTTTGAACTGCTTAAACTCTTGATAATGCCCCCCCCCCCCTCTCCCTCAAGAAGTGAGGATGCCTGAAAAGTATTTGTCAATGATTTTTTTGGAGAATGTGGAGAATTTCTGAAATTGCTTGAAAGTACACGATGCTAATAAATGCAGATCACAAGTCCAACAGACAGCAGCACATTGTAATGTAGCTATGACAGCTTTTTGAAAAAGTTAATTCTAATTACAAATTTAGCGTGGTAAATGTTGGAAAAATGGTAGTAATTAATTAGTTAATAATACTCCTTGAAAATTCATCACCAAATTCTTTGTTGAAGCTGACGCATTTTAATTGCAAAAGCTTTCTGAAACCATAATGAATGCAGAAATTTACCTATGAGACATATATAATTAACTTCAATATTCTTGTACATGGAAAATATTAGAGTACACACTTGGAAATCTATTCTGAGGTTCAGAATTATTTGCTCTGGTTGACCCTTGACCAAATGCCATGCAAAAATCACAGTGCCCAACAGTCTGAGGTGTGGATTATCTCATGTTTTTGGTACCCACTATCTTGTCAGGAACAAATTTACTGATACCGTGTCTCTCACACAGCTGTCATATTGCCAGCTGCTACAATATCTGATGGCAGACCAGCCATGTGACACTATTTGACATAACATAGACAATCTCTCTCCTCAACAGCAAGGCTATCTGTAATTAAATTGACCACAAAATGGAGATCAGAGACTCAAATTACTGAGTTGCAAGTGAGAACTGGGTACAAGCAGGTGTAACAGCAAAATTGTTAAATATTAACAACTGTGAAGCCTTTGCTGTTATGCAAGGTTACTGTTTGCACCTAAAAAGTGGGTACACCATCGAAATTTACAAATTCTGAAACTATCAACACTTTTCTATTTGTCACCAGTTACTGTCTTCACACATACCCCACAAAATTGTAATACTGCCTCATTTACAATTTCTGTTGATATCATTGTTGGCACTAATATTCCTCACAGATAGCAGAACTGCTGAGTCATCAATAGGTGCACACAAAAAGAAAGGAAACTTGCCTGCTTTCAGTGTAATCCTTTTACGAGCTAAAGTAAAATACACAGAGAGAACACATTACAATGCCTTTTCCCTTACATGATACCAGCTAGACAACAGTTCACCCAGCCACCACCATATAGAGGCATAGGCTCATGCACCTCACTCTGTTGCAATGTGTGAAAAGTGTGAATGTTGGAGTAGGATAGTCAAAGAGGGAGTGGAATGTGTAGACTGTGGGTTGGAATTTCACTGAGGTGACTGTATGGGGAACTGAAGGGGGACTCAATGAGGCTCTCCCACAGAAATGTAAGCTTTGCAAAAAAAGACAAGAGAATCGCTGAGCAGGAAGCAAAGATTTGTGTCCTTCAGGCTGAATTAGATCACATGAAATTTGAACTAGATAGGTTGAAGAGGGGAAAAAGATCTTGGGAACTGCATAAAGGTAACAAGCAATGGGCGGAAGGAGAACAGCTCTTCAACTTCACCTACATCTGAGGTAACAGTATCAAATAAATTTGATTGTTACCTGAAGTAAGAGGGGAAGAGCCTCAGCCAGCTGTAAGTCACAACAGGGTGCAGCAGACTTCTAGCAAACAAACCCAATGTAGGGCAGGTAGTTGTAATGAGCTGTATAGGCCAGATGATACGGAACAAATTATGGACGGGGTAACCTGTCACAAGAATTGTGAAGCCAACTAATAGCCATAGATAGGTGACAGAGGACATAGGGAATTTGTGGAAAGGTTTTGGCAAAGAGGTTCACGTGATTATAGCTGGTGGAGCAGGGAACGGCCTGGCTACGAACAGTATTTACAGCATTAGGGGTGATCTGAATGAAACAGGTGTAGCAACTACATATGCAAAACTGAGTTTTGTGGAGGTGCTGCAGCACCATGACCAGCTCTGAGTAAACACTGCAGTGAGCTGAATGAAAACTGAGTTGAGCAAGCTGCTGCTGACTGAAACAAAATCTCATATCAGTGCAGTGCCAGCTGCTACAATTGGAAAATGGGAATATCCATTAGACCTGGCCTAGACCTGAATAGGAGAGGGAAAGCCAGATTCTCTGAGCTTCTTCCAGATAATATGTGGGGGTGGGGGTGCGGGTACCACCATGCATAGCAAGATCCCTGTGGTTACTGCACACAGAAGGGCACCTATTTTATGTTATAATCAGGATTCAAGCACCTTGTTTTGGAAAAAGTGAAAATAACAGTGCCCCACAAAATGCTTAATAATGCATAGAAAGTAAGGTTCAATTATCTCATCAAAATATTAGAGGATTGAATAATAAGATAGGAGAGCTTCTTGGCTATTTGCAAAATTTAGATAGTTCTGGAAAGAGACACATCCTGTGCCTGCCTGAGCACCACATAACCACAGGGTTAGATAAGTTACATATAAAAAATTACACTACTGCAACTTACAATTGAAGGTATAACATGGAAGAAGGAGGCATTGCTACATATATTAAGACAGAACACAAGTCCAAAAACATTTTGTAGTGATCAGCACATAGAAGCACATGGTTGTGAGTTAATACTGAAAAATAGTTCACTTTTAATTGTAACTGTCTATGTAACTGTATACAGATCCCCAATGGGAAATTTTGAACTATTTATGAGTAATCTGGATTCATTGCTGTGCTGTCAGATAGCAGCAAGCAGTTGATAGTCTGTGGTGACTTCAACATATGATCTTGGACCTTATTTGGATCCTACAATTTGATCTCAGTAATTAAATTTCCAATACAGGTGTATGAAGACAGTAGGACCCCAACTGATAATGTTTTCTTTTTATGCAGCTCAAAAGCAAGAAAATAACTGTTTACCCAATAACAAATGCTCTTTCTGATCATGATGCGTAATTAGTTAGGATAAATAACATAGCAACTTACAGTAATAATACTCCTCAGTGGAAATCAGTATAATTAATGGCTCCAGGACAAATGTTTTAGAAATAGTTTACAGGAGATGACACTGGGTGTAATTTATAAAGAATCAAATGCTAACAAAAAAAATTAATCTATTGCACGATAAATTCATATCATTATTTGAAAACAGCTGTCTGCATATGTTAATCAGAAGGGAAACTAAACAGCCATGTAAAAAACCATGGGTCACTAGAGGTATCTAGTGAAATGAAAAGGGAAATCTATCTTTTGGCAAGAACAAGTAGGGATCTTGCAGTAGTTGCACACTACAAAAACTACTCAAAATTACAAAGAAAAGATATGAAAAACTCAAGCAATATGCACATAATGTCATAAATCAGTACTCCCAACAATCTTAAGGCTATAAGGAATGTAGTGAAACGAGAGACAGGATAACCAGCCATGGAACAAGATAACATCGCTATTAAACTGAGAGGAAAGACTATAAATGATGAATCACAGGTAGCAAATGCATTTATTAATCATTTCTTAAATATAGTAGAAAGCACAGGGACATACAGTTCAAGAGCAAAATCACAGCAGTATGTTGAACATGTAACTTTCATAAAATGCATATGAATGTATCACCAATTTCTCCTTCTGAAATTATGAAAATTACACATTCTCTCAAAAATAAAAGCTCATCTGGTTTTTACAGTGTTACTAAAAATTTGTTCCCATGTAATAAGCCTAATCTTATCTTAAATATGTAATGCATCACGTTTTTCCAGGGAGACTGACATATGCCATTGTTAAACACCTCTTTAAGAAAGGTGATAAGAGAGATGTCAATAATTACCAACCTGATTCATTGCTGACATCATTCTCCAAAATTTTTGATTAGACAATGTAATCTAGACTAGTGTTTCACCTTAGTAGCAGTAGTATCAATACCATCTAAACAAAAGAATGCAGAAAGTTGTACTTAGTAATTCAAGAATACATTCTAGGGACATAATTCTGACTTAGGAGAGATCACGTGTAGGGTTACCAGTGTTTCAATCTTAGGTCCACTACTGTTCCGTATATACGTAAATGCTCTTCCACCTAACATACAAGCAGAATTAGTTCTTTTTGCAGATGACACTAGTATTGCAATCAACGCAAGCACACACACAAAGTTCTTCAAAGTATCATGGGCTGGTTTTCTGCAAATGCTCACACACTCAATTTTAAAAAGACACAACATATTCAGTTCAGCACATCTAGAGATACTACAACAATGATACGTATAACACCTGGTGAAGAAATAATAAATAGGGTGGTACCTTCAAAATTCTGAAGGACCCATATTGAAGAGAATTTAAATTATAAGAAACACATTTTGGAGCTCCTAAAACAATTCTGTTCAGCCACATTTGTGCTCAAAACCAGTGCAAACCAGGAGTGCAGTGGGGGGAGGGGGGGGCGAGAGAGAGAGAGAGAGAGAGAGAGAGAGAGATAGAGAGAGAGAGAGAGAGAGACCAACTTAGAAATGTTCAGAATGTAACCGTATGTACAAATTAATTTGCAATCTAAATGCAAAAGACTCATTCCATACCATTACAAACTATTGTGCAAAATGACCCACAGAACATGTAGCTAACTAATCACTATGTGTGTGGGTCTCCAAAAGCTAGCAAGTTTTCTTTCTTTTTATATGTGCCTTTTTTTCAGTGAGTGGTCTCCTCCAATCCAAAAATATTTACTTTATACCAGAACTTTCCTACAACATTACTGACGGAGATGAGGGGGATGGATTCGAGACAATGTAGCATGGAGGAGGAGTCTGTTTTCCACAGATTCCAGCTTTTGTGGTGTTCTTTAAATCTGGTGCACATTGATCTACAATTTTTCTTATATACTATGAATCCAACTCTTTTCAACTGATCTTATAGGTTTCACTTTTGATCATTGTGGACTGAGTTTGTCAGTAGAAACTTGCCTACTGTCTGTATGGTACAGGTAGTCACTGACTAGTACAACATATTTCTCTGGCACTTGTTTTAGCTCTAGTTTCTTAGTTTTTTTTTGGTATGAATATTGTTAAAATGAGGGCTCATAACACTCATCTATAGTTGTTGTTTTGATGTTGTGTAGTCCTGCTAAATGTCAAGAGTGGACACTGGAAGTGACATCAAGCAGTGATCATGAAATGACAAGCAGTGTGCTTGTGGGAGGCATGGTGCATTGAGGTAGTTAGAATGTAGGAGCTTGTTTGTGTGTCTTTCCAGTATATTTCACATTGGTGAGTTCCTTTGTTGATGCTAATATTAATGTCTACTAAGCTGATGGATGTGCTTTCTATTTCCACACTGAACTCTACATGCTCTTTACATTCATATTTTTCATAAAGGTTTAGAACTGCCTGGTTGTTCTTTCTGTACATATAAAGCACATTGGGGCAGTTTGTTCTTAAGGGCCAGAGGGGCCCGGCCCAACCAGAAATTTTATGATATGACTTTATTCGGTGCATGTTTTCCATGTTGTATCATGTGAGTGTCACATGACTTGATACAGTATGAGTAACTGAGATCAGAGGTAATCAGGCCCAGTTTCCCCTGCTCCGTTGCAGAGAAAATATGTTACTCTGAGCTGATGACAGCAGGGCTAAGCCTCACCACTACCCTTTTCTCACCACTCCCCTCAGCGTACCCTTCTACAATCCACAGTGCCGACCATTTTTTCCTTTCCCCAATCCCTTCATCCAGTGCCAGGGTGCCCATGTCAGGTGGCCCTTACTCTCTCCACACCACCGGCCCGCAAAGCTGCAGTCACAGTGATGTGACCAAGCTGTCTCCATTTCCCCACTTCACCCCTCACCATAACATAGCTTTAGGGCCAGCTCAGGCAGGTCTATTGGAGGGAGCAGTTCAGACACACCCCTCCCCCTTTCCTGGCACCACAGCGAACCACAGTGTCCGTCTCCCACCCTTGTCCTGTGTACACAATGTTTGGGGCCAGGCAGCTAGGGCCTGTAGCCAGAGCTGTATGTTATGTCTCTGGCCACTGCCAATGTTACAAATCTAAAAATAACACTACTATTTATAGCATTATAGTAACCATAAAATAGTGTTCACACAGACACTTTAGGTTGGAAGAGACATTTTGTGAAAACATTAGCTTCGTAAAAGCTATTTCATTTAATGGATGACTCACAGTGTTTGTGCACACTTTAGTTTTGACATTTTGTCAGTAACTGGACACCACTACTTTGCTAGGAATGAAAGTTTTTACACATGAATTATTAGTAGTAGTTTAGTAAATGTTAGTCTACTTGAAACCAGTATAAAAGGATAAAGATAAGCATGTTTGGATTTGTGACAAGGTAAAGAGAAGACATCACAGCTTGTGTTGGGGATGACACCAGAGCTTCTTTAAGCATCTAAGTATGATGTTAGAACAGTTCAAATTTCAGAGTAGCAGGGAGATCTGCATCAAACTAGTCTCTGGACTGAAGACCAGAACAACAACAACAGTTAAATATACAATAAGAGAGAACATATTGTAATATGTGATCCATTATTGTCAGAACAAACTATAAATCATTGAGTTTTTGGCAAATGTAGATTCTTGCTTGTCTCTACTGCCTCTGTATTGAGTACCAAAATTCGCAATAGCCAAGTTTGAGCCAGATTTTTTTATGATGTCTGTAGGTAATGAATTCTACTTTTCAGGTGTTGATTTTTCATTTGAATATGATACTGAATCAAAAGAAAAGACATAAGAGTAAATAAATCTGGTATGTAATCACTTGTGATAGTCCCACCAACACACCCTTGAACATGAAAGAGTACCGACGCACAAGTTTCTTTTCTCTGTCCTTCAGAATGAAAGCTTTTTGCTTCACAGTCATTTTTTTATTTTTGCCATTAGCTATACACAGTGTATTTTTCACAGATGTGCTCTCAGCAAAGTGGGCTAATTTTCCAGTCTCTTATCTTACAAATTCTAAAAGAGAGCTGTATCACTGGAACACTGCTCTTCCCCTCACTCTTCTTTATTGTACTGATCACCAACTACTGATTAACTGGACTTGTTCAGTCTCAATAATTTCATTTGTATAAACCAAAGTGGATGATTGTGCTAAAACCTGAAAATGATACAACGAGACCACTTGTGTTACCCATCATTTTAGGGAAAATTATGTTACAGTCTCTGTCCTTCTAAATGATGAAATATGATCATGATATTTAATATTTTTTAAATTAACAGTCAAGTTTTGTTTCCTCAACATGAGATGACAAGTTTAACATCACCACGTGTTATGGGCCACCTGTTCTTTAATGTCGCAGCCATGGAAGAATGGTGCTCATAACAATAGTGACATCGTAAAAGCTAACAAACGAAGTTTTTAAACTGTCATCCTGACATTCATTCTATCATGTTCGATCTGTCAAAATGTATTCACATTCTGCAGTATAATGAGACAAGACATCTGCATTGACTGTAGTTGACGTATTCATCTCTTGGGAGTCAGCAACTGTATTGATATTTAAGATAAATCTCATTTATTGTTCATCTCAGTTGCACACTTAATTAGATTCCATGTTTTGATAACTAAGGATCATCTGCAGATGTAAGTTGTTGCATCAGCAACCCATCTCGTCAACTCAGATATGTGGTTCTGAGAAGACAAGGTAAGTTGTTGACACAATTACTTTGATCTGAAGATGATGCTGGGTGATTTAATATGGTTGTGTTATACATATCTGATGGGAGTTATCTGTCAATGTATGAAGAACATTGTATTAAAAGAAGAAACTTTTTTGGCCAGCATGTAGATCTGACAAGTGAAGAAAACACAAAGGGGGGGGAGAGAGGGGGAGAGAGAGAGAGAGAGAGAGAGAGAGAGAGAGAGAGAGAGAGAGAGAGAGAGAGAGAGAGAGAGAGGGGGGGGGGGGGGGGGGGGAGGTAAAAGGAACGTATCACAGTTATTCGTAACTATCAAGTCCGAATCATAATTAATTCATGATGTACATGATCGCAGAAACCGTATTACATACAATTTATTGATCAACTAAATAGACAGATACACTCCACACTGCAAATTTAAGTGGTTTAACAGTTCCGTCTCATTAATGAAGCACCATGCATGGATAAATAATCCATTCTTTGTTAAAGATGTTGCAGACTGATAAAGAATGTAAGAGTATAATGAAGAACTACCAGGATCCCATACAACTTCAGAGGCTTCAGTGCAAATTTATGGGAAGCATGTGCTTCAGAATTCCACAATTACATGGGCATACTAGGCAGCATCAGAGAGCAATTAACTATTTGCATACATCGAGATGCAAAATAGGAAGGTCCTATAAAATCAGACACCAAGTTCAAAACTTGGCCTGCCAGAAGATATACTTTTACATGGTGATGATAATTCCTTTACCTTCCTATTTGATTAAGTTTTTCAAAGCACTGCCTATTTTGCTGCAAAGAAAGAGTATTCAACTACAGACTATAGAGAGCAAATCATGATGAGAAAAAGGTATTCAGAATGGTAGTTTCTAAGTTTTGCTTGTATACGAAGCCAATACAACCCTGCTCACAAATAGCTAAAATAGCTGTTACAACTGTGTGTGCAATTCATAATACATGCAGCCATAATTTACTGATCTGGAGCGTGTCAACGAGAGATTACCTGCCACGAACATGAAGCATAGATCCAAAGGTACTGACTGTTGTAAAATATGCAATTCAGTAACAATTATTTGATAACACATTTGTTTAGGCACACAACAACTATGTGTGTAAACCTCACACTTAATTTCAGTCAGTGGAAATAAGAAAGATAGACCATAAAATTATAATACACCATTTCCCCAGAAACAATGTGTGCACACACATCCATGTCACTCTGTGTGAAATCTATTGTTAATTCTGAACTGTCTGATAAAAAAGAGAAATGAAACAATGATAGATCTACAATAGTATAGCAGAAAAATGTGGTTAGCTGATTAATGGACTAAAAATGGCACACTGGGGACATCCTACATAATAAAAGCTCATGCTGGACTCATAGACACTAGACAAAATCTTGAATGTTATAACACAATCATTTCAATTTACAACTGCCCTCCTGTCATAATATGAAATGCACTCCATTACAGTATGATATACCATAATAAAATGAGTATTGAATGCCACAGGCACTACAAAGAGGTGGGCCCTCTTGAGGGAGTAGAATGCATAGATAATGGTGCTATGTCCAAAATGAAGATCGTTGAGGAGTAGTTCATTCTTTCTTTGCGACCAGGAGAAGGAATGTCACAGATGGATAGTTTATTCCATGATCCATAGCAAGGTGTCTTTCACCTCCTGCCAATCCTCACTGACACAAGGCCTTCATCTCCAACAGCTAGTTCACAACTTGTAGGAAATGGCGCATATTTCAAATGTATCACCCCTATACGCCTCTTAAGCTGTTGTGTGAGCTTGTTCATGTCTCTAAGTTCATTCTCCTAAGTGAGAACGGAAATTCCTATGTAAATACTAGCTACATGGTAATGATCTTTTGGACTTTTTGTGCCGAAACTTTGTTAAATTGACATAAAAAGGGCGACACATGGTATGGGAAGCACGCTAGTACCGCGCGTAATCACTGCTGATAAATGCTAGATTCATGGAAATCTGACAAGGAAATGTGGCAAGGACTGGTAAGCATTGACAAGCCTTCACCAGCAGTCACACTCGTTTGGCAGTATT
This sequence comes from Schistocerca nitens, assembly GCF_023898315.1. Classification (NCBI taxonomy): domain Eukaryota; kingdom Metazoa; phylum Arthropoda; class Insecta; order Orthoptera; family Acrididae; genus Schistocerca; species Schistocerca nitens. The sequence goes on along the minus strand of NC_064621.1, from coordinate 532,599,326 downwards.
CGATGCTACTGGATCGCCGCTTAGTTACGTGGCGTACTTAGTATCTCTAGTAAACTACGCCTTACACTTACAGTGTGTCATGAAAACCGCGTTACGCGGTCGGGATTCTTTTCTATACCGAAAATTCCTTCATCACAATTCCTTACCCATTGCGGGCGCTACCTAAAGCCTCACTTCCGGATGGAAGTGACGTCATTTTATATGGGTCTATAGGATCATTACGGAACACGTACAATTAAGTATTCGTTATCACGTAAACGTTTCACCCCGTAAGGGTGCTGCGAAAGGCCACTACCAAGTTAAGCGCACCGAGCGATATGTTTATTTGGTATGCGCATTCCATGGATCCGTACATGCGAGTAATTCGCGTTTCCCTCTCTCCGTGGCATTATTCGATATAAGATGACTTACGTATTTTATTTTAAACAAAGCGTACCGATATTTTTAAATAACTCAGTGTTAAAATGTCATTTCTAATACCGATTATGTATTACCTTTAGATACCACTTAAAAAGTATCTTTAAGATCGTAACCCAGTTTGCTACGATAAAATATGAGCATGCAAGGCAGAATTTTACATACTGCTTTCCGAACAAATTAAACTCGACAAATAGCTGTTTCATCATTCCTGACCAAAATAATTACACACAGTAAACTGTCGGTATGTGTGTGGTGCTTCATTGCAATTTATAAATCTGTATCACCTACCTCTGCATCTGCTTCACTATCTTCGAAATTACTAATGTCATCTTGTGCCAACTCGACTTCTTCCAGTGTTGACTGGATGGACCGTGGGGAACCTTGCAGAACTGTCGGTAACAATATGTCATAGTACCACAAAGTTGGCTTGTGTACGTCAGCTGTTCCGGTAGCACACATTTTGCTTTCAGTTACTTTTCTGTGTTCCTTACGAAATGTTGTACGAAACGAATTTATCTTCCTTTGTACGAAAGCTCTGTCTGCTGTCGGTTCGAATTCGCGACACATATTTGCCAATATAGCATAGCACTGGTTTTTCTTGACTCTGTTGTTGTAGTCTGGGGACCTAACTTTCCACAAACAAGGCATGGACATATAAGCAATCAAAAAATCTTTCCAAAACTGCCTACTCATAATAGAAAGTGAATTAAATTACGCGAAAAAACAAGATCAGGAAGTTTACGCGGACTGTGAAGTCATCAGCCATGAGAGCCTGAGCTTACGCGGACGACACGCAGTGCGCATGCGCGACAGGAAACTGCGAAGCTTGAAATGAAAACATACAAACTGATCGCAAGCCTCACGGTGTAGAGTACAGGTGTTATGGCGGCCGCGCCTCAAGGAACCTTACCTTAAGCACTTCGGCAGCTTCGCCTTAACATCATCTCATGCTTAATCACTTAATGTCCAGGAAGCCTGCTCGAGGCTTGCTGGAAATTTGATCACGCCTGTAAATCCACAAGGAAATCTGCTAAAAATTTGATGGATGGGCCCCTTTAACCTATTTAACTGTTCGTCATCCATTCCAACATGGAACATTTGTTAGCGCCAATGAATACGGCACTAACCCTGTCAGACAGTTCCTCTATTTTTCTGTCTATTTTGTTTATCTATGAATCACATATTGATTTGCAGTGTCTGTGTCATTACCTTGAACTTGTAGATTGCTTTGACAGGATGCGATTAAATTTCGTATTCAATCTTATTTTCTTGTACACTGCTGCTTCGCGAAAAGCTTGCACCGAATTAACATAATTTACTAGTTCTTTTAAATTCGTTCCTATCTTCGGTTTTACTATTGCGTATTTTTAAAATGTCTGTTCATCTGGAACGTCGAATTTCCAGGACGAACATCTATTTGCACAGTTCAGAACTGTGACGTATTTACTTTATAAAATTCGGTTTTGACGCTTTTTGCTGCCGCCGCACGTTTGGCCTCTGTATTGTTTGTCTGTTTTCCTTATATATTGAGCTGCAGATTTTCCTCGACACACACACACACACACACACACACACACACACACACACACACAGAGAGAGAGAGAGGGGGGGGGGGGTGGAATTTTGGGGGTGGGGGAGGAGAGGTGATAGTGAGGGAGATGACATTACTATCACAGGATACATAAGTATTAGTTACGAGTAACACGTGGATTTCTCAATTTGTGACAACACACCAATACTATTTGAAGAAAACTTTCCCCAGAGAAAAAACTGTAATTCATCAACATAAAAACTTATATTCCCAACACTTTCATCAGATCCTGGACATGAAAAGAAAATGTTAATAATGAATAACATATTATTTCATCAGTCTTTGGTTACAATAGTAGGTACAAGAAGAATATATGAATAGATACACTACTAGGAAAGAGTTTTATTAAAACAGTACAAATGTCTAATGTCCTGAATAGGCAAGATGTGACCTGCTTCTTTACACTGTCATCAGAATACATGTCAATAAATACAGCTTTGGTCCAAATATGGTTGTGGTCAGATAGCACATTATTACAAAAAGTAAGATTCTTTTTATTGCAGTTTTTCTTTTTAAATTAGGTCACTTTTGCTCTTCAGGTGTCATAAAAGGTCCATATTATTCTGATAGTTCACACTTGCCTCTATTTGTCAACATGCAAATTTCACTGGGTGGCCACACTTTACAAACTGCACGGCCTCTAATGAGTCCATAAGGAACAGGTCCATAGTTCCTGGAGTCTGTGGAATTATTACGGTTGTCTCCTTCTAACCATACATGGCCTGGTGGAACCTACAGCAAAGGAAATACATCTTCATAATGAGCTTGCTAGAAAAATATCTTCAACAATAATACCAAATTTAGTACTGTTCAAAAATTACTTTGGCTGCAACAAATACATGTGTAAACCAAACACAAAATTGTCTGATATTTGATAGGTTTCTCTCTTCTTGTAACACAGGAAGAGATGTTTTAAAAGGAGGTGAAGAATGGGTGACATGTGAATAGCAAACCAGTTCTCTCTTTTTTTTCTTAGAGAGAGAGAGAGAGAAATCAGCCTCAGCCTTGTCTAAATGTATCATCCTGGTATTCACATGACAAGAATGCAGAAAATTTAAATTGGTAAGAGCAAGAAGGTATCTGAACTGCACTACTTTTGAAGAAAGGACAAAAGACTAGAGTTTCACATCCCCTTGGTCACAAGATTACCAGATGCAGAGTAAAATCTGGACTAGGGAAAAAATATGGACATTGGTTGTGTCCTTTTCAAAATGACTATCCTGACAATTGCTGTAATTGATTTTGGAAAGTTGCAGAATCAGTCAGGATGGCCAGGTGGAGATTTGGATGCCACTCTTCATAATGACACTCCAGTATTCTATTTGCTCTATTAGCTCACCACCTTGCTCCTCTAGAACATCAGTCCTCTGTCCCAAGCACTGGGCCGCCTGGATGGGTTGTCTTTACTCATATCACTAGTTTTATTTCATGATGTGATGGAGCAAGCTGGGGTAATTTTACTTCCCCTCTTGTTTTGCCATCTGCCTACTTAATTTTTTTATTTTAACTAATTGCCATTAACATACATTAATATAATCGGCATTTCCATAAAAGAGAAAGGTTGGCCCTCAGTTTTATAGGATTTTACACCATGTCTTATTTTTTTGCTTAGTTTTATGTATGTAATTGATTTTCTAATTTATTTTGACTATTCCTAGTTAGTACCTTTTGTTGTAGGGCAAAATCATTAATTGTTTCTTAACTTAAATTCTATTGTTGACATATAAACAATTATAAATTCTGCACTAATTATAAACATTGGGAAGACGAGATGCTAGTAAAATTTAAAAGTTATCTATTTGGCTCTATTCGAAAACATGTTAGCAAAACTAGCCGTAATTAACAGCTTTGTCAAAAGTATTGTTTGCATAACTATATTTGTTAATTTCATGATTTAAACAAAAAATTCGGCCTAAGTTTTGTAGTAGAAGAAACTGTTAAAAAGACGCAAATTTAGATGTATTCAGTTAATTTAATGAGTTAGGTTTTAATTGTAATTTCTGTAAATTTAACTTTGAACAATGTGTAGTTTCAGCACCTATTATTGTGAGGATATATAAGGGCCCAGGTTTCGATCACGACTCAGTCAGTCCACGGCCGAGTTTCAGACAAGGAACCTGTGTTGGTTAGAACGACAACAATGCATCAACTTAAAAGTGAAATAAGGGTTACACCAATAGGATTTGTGTTAAAGCAATGACAGAGTCTGTTCAATTTCATCGAAAGACTGAACTGTGTGGTTAGGCTTTTACTGCTCATAGATGTACAACAGTAAACTACTGTAGCAACTAAATACCTAGATATTACAATTATGGACAACTTAAATTGGAGAGAACGCACAGAAAATGTTGTGGGGAAAGCTAACCAAAGGCTGCGTTTTATTGGCAGGACACTTAGAAAATGTAACACACCTACTAAGGAGACTGCCTACACTACACTTGTCTGTCCTCTTTTAGAATACTGCTGCGCGGTGTGGGATCCTTACTAGATAGGACTGACGGAGTACATCGAAAAAGTTCAAAGAAAGGCAGCACATTTTGTATTATTGCGAAATATGGGAGAGAGTGTCACAGAAATGATACAGGATTTGGGCTGGAAATCATAAAAAGAAAAGTGTTTTTCGTTGCGACGAAATCTTCTCACAAAATTCCAATCACCAACTTTCTCCTCTGAATGCGAAAATGTTTTGTTGACATCAACCTACATAGGGCGGAACGATCACCACGATAAAATAAGGGAAATCAGAGCTCGTCTGGAAAGATATAGGTGTTCATTCTTTCCGCGCGCTATACGAGATTGGAATAATAGAGAATTGTGAAGGTGGTTCAATGAACCCTCTGCCAGGGACTTAAATGTGATATTCAGAGTATCCATGTAGATGTAGATATAGCAGTATGTGGATG